>NW_024412417.1:37538352-37646907 GCF_014898765.1 Herpailurus yagouaroundi | reverse complement strand
AAAATCAAATTTATTTCTTTTAAACCATTCCGAGTTTGCCTGGTTTGGGTAGGTTGATAGCTTATGCTTTTAAATAATTCAAACAGTATTTAAACACTTCAGAATTCTTCCTACTTGAGGTATACAAGCAGAACTTTTAGTGAAGTTCTTTCACTGGGATCTTGTTTGGGTCTCACAGGAAGAGATGAGTGAACATTTTTTTAGAAGCATAACTGCTTTACAGTGTTATAGGAAACCGTCTTCAAGTCGTAAAGTAGGGCTAAACAGGTGCTGGTAGACAGTTTATCCCAAGCAGTTACAAGTCACGTGATTTGCAAATATTTTTCTCCCAGTCTGTGCCTTGTCTTGTTATTTTCCTAACGGTATCTTTTGAGGTGCAAGGGTTTTGAACTTTCATGAGTCTGGTTTATCTTTTTCTTTCAAGGATCATGCTTTTGGTGCTCTCTCTGGGAATTCTTTGCCCAACCCAAGGACATGAGATTTACGCCTTTGTTTTCTTCTAAATGTTTTGTATTTTATAGTTTTAGCTCCTGTGTTTGGGTCTGTGATCCATTTTTAATTAACTTTTGTATGTAGTATGAGGTAAATTTCTTAAGTTCATCTTTTTGTATATAGATACCCACTTGTCTCAACGCCATTTGTTGAAAAGACTATCCTTTCCTTCATTGAATTGCTTTGGTATCTTTGTTGATCTCTTTTGACCCTAGATATATGGGTTTATTTCTGGACTCACTTTTGTGTTTTATTGGTCTACATGTCTGTCCTTCTGCCAGTACCACATGTCTTGATTACTGTAGCTTTTCGTGTCGTGTTTTAGTAACACAAATAGCATTCTTTTCTTGTAAAAGTATATGTTCATTTATAAAAAAAAAATGGAAACAAAATGGAAAAGTAGAAGAAGAAAGCAAAAGTCACTAAGCAGTCACTGTTATGGTGAACATCTCTCCAGATACCTCGCACATGTATGCATGTTGTATGAGTGCATGCACATCCTCCACAATTATACATAAAGGAACATCAGTATTTGCCCACACTCATTGTTCTCGTGTACTTTTTGAGTGAATACATTTATTGTCAGCTTTAAGAGACAACTGATTATTTTTCTTTCTTTTAGGCACTTCTGTAATTCTGTGAGTTTTTACTGACATACACTTCTGAGAAGAGCAAAGATTCTTTCTTTGGGCTAAGAACTAAGAGTGCTTTTTTTTTACTTGGTAGCATGTTAATTGGAATTTATTTCTCACTTCATCTGTTGAAAGATGACTTTAAAACAAGTTTTTTAATGTGTGCTCTGTGAATGGATGGCAGATTATGTGTGAAACATTAATAAAATTAATCCCCAAATCCGGTTTTAAACATTTAAAGTTTCCATAAATCTGCTCTTGAACATTAGATTAACTTTTTGGCAGTTGTGGTTATGAGTGTGGAGCCAGTAAATATTATATGTGTGGTGATAGAGTTTTATTTGCAGTCATATGAGGACTACTCCCTGCTGCAAGTTTGTTTTTACCACGTTAATAAAGGAAGAACACTCCTTGCTGTTTTGCACTTTGCGGATTCAGTCTGTAGTCCTTGAGATCTTGAGATCTTGAGATACTTTCAGTGGTCGTTGTGGAACTGTGGCCAAATCCTGAGACGCTTTCCCATCTTGAGTGTATGTTGGATCCAATGGCCAGAAACTCCCCTGGCATTCACATGTTTCTTGCGGTATGCTTTATATATTTAAAGTCACGCGTAGAGATGTAACGTGTATAGGAGACTGTACAGATTATGCATAATAAAAAAATTTTTTTTAGCGTTTTATTTTATTTTTTGAGAGACAGAGACAGAGCACGAGCAGGGGAGGGGCAGCGAGAGAGAGAGAGAGACACAGAATCCAAAGCAGGCTTCAGGCTCTGAGCTGTCAGCACAGAGCCCGACGCAGAGCTCGAACCCAGGAACGTGAGATCATTACCGTAGCTGAAGTCGGACACTCAACCTACTGAGCCACCCAGGTGCCCATACATAATTTTAAAAGATTGAAGTTTAATCTCTGGCAGTGGGGGGCCATTATAGGTTTTGAGTTTGGGGAGTGACAATGTGACAAGTTTCAGAAAGCTACCTTTACATTGGCTTAGTGGAAATTTGGTGTTTGAAAAGGGCACACCGAAATTGTGTGGGAAACTGGATTATTCGATGAAATTATATAAATGAGGGGTTTGGGGACAGGATTTTGAAAAGAAAACTTGAAATAAGAAATTTTCAATTGACAAATGGACTCTTTACAGGAAGGAAAGCAGCGCATTTGAGTGTTAACTGTGGCTAATAACTATGTGGTGGGATTATGGATTTTTCTTCCTCCTTTTTGTGGAAAATTTAGTAAAGTGCTAAATATGTCAGGTAATATGTTGAAATGGAGCTCTTTTTTTGTGAGTTTGGCCCTCGGTCAGTAGGTACACATTTTTAAAGAGAGTTATAAGGATACCATTCAGTCTTGCCAAACAAAGAGCAGGAAAATGGATTTGGGACTTCTAGTACCTACCCCATCTGTTAGTGTAAAGATTCAAGAAGTTGGAAATTAGAATAGTTTTTGAACAAGGTTGTTGGAAATTGGAAAAGTGTTTGTAAACCAAATTGTTAGTGTGCTAGGATTTTTTTTAAAAATATTTTTTAAATGTTTATTTTGAGAGAGTGAGTGTGGGGGAGAGGGAGAGAGAGAATCTTAAGCTGTCAGTGCAGTGCCTGACGTGGGGCTCCATCCCACAAACCGAGAGATTATGACCTGAGCTGAAATCAAGAGGCAGATGCTTAGCCAGCTGAGCCACACAGCTGGCCCTGTGCTAGGAGTTTCTTCTAACTTCCCCCCTCCCTTCTTGGTGTGCTCCCCCTCAAGTACAGAAGCTTTCTGGTAACTATTTGGATGGCTTAATATGTAACTCTGCAGTTCAGGGGAGACAGCGGATATATGTTTGTCTCACTGTGCCCTAATGAAAGATAAGCTATCGGTGCTGGTGGCACAGCAAAGCGAGGTTACTGTATGGGTGTTCGGCCCATCCTCCCAGAGTTCTTTGGGGGAAGGTGTGTATTTCCTACAGATCGGATGAGGGCTACTAGGGAGGGGAAGCTCATAGGATTGGGGCGGTGTGAGGCAGAGAGGGAGGAAGAAGTGGCTGGATTCCCGCAGGAGCCGCATTATCCCGCATCAGGGTATCACAGTGAGGGATTCCAGTGCCGGAGTGGGTGAGAGCTTCCGTGGGACTCCTGAAAGCATTCTCTCAGTAGATCAGTTTTAAATACTTTTTGAGCTGAGTGTGCCCATGCCTTCTAGTGACACTTAACTGCTACCCCAGGGTTAGGAGAGTGGAAGGGAGGGCCTGTAATGCCTGGGGGTAGCCAGCTGCAGGCCCAGCTGGGACGGGGCAGAAGCTGTAGCATTGGAAGAAAAATGTTGATAATTACACTAAACTGGGTCTGTCAGTTTCTAAATTCTGACAGTTTTTATAACTCAAAAATGACCAGAGTCATAGGCTTGCCTAAATAAAAGCTCAGGGACATTGAACTGTCACCACAGAATAAAGGACAGAGGTAGATAAAAAGTTGCTTTATGGTTACATCCCACAGGTTCTGCTTGTTCAGGGTGATGGCTACAGTTGTTTTTTGTAATAAAGAAAACTATCAGTGAAAACAAATTTTTACAGGAAGAATGTTCCCATTGAGGCATTTTATTGTGGATAAAATGTCATTATCTTTGGGACCAGGCAGATCTGTGCTTGAGTCACGTCAGCCCTTATTAGCACTGACATGAGGTAAGTAAATCAGGTTTTGAGGTTTGTTTTCCTCCTTTCCTTTTTTTTTTTAAGTTTATTTACTTTGAGTGGGGGGAGAAGGAGAGAGCATCTCAAGCAGCCTCCTCTCATCAGCACGGAGCCCAGTGCGGGGCTCGATTCCACAACTCTGAGATCATGGACTGAGCCACCTAGGCACACCCCTCATTTCCTTTTTGTGGAAAGGGTAACATCATCTGTTTTTCATTGTTTTATGAAAAAATTATGGTCTCTAGCAAAATGCCTGGTACAGAGTAGGTTTCACAAATATTGGTAACCCCTTTCCCTCCTTATTATAGTGCTGCTTTCTGAAGTTCTAAATACATTCTTACTCTCCTTAATATCTGCTTTGCTTCTTGTAAATGTATTCCTTCAAAATATCAAATGGATTAAGGGATTTAGTATGACGACAGGCTACTATCCAGGATGTAAGAAATGTTGATTTTTAGTATAACTGAAAATTCCACTTTTGATTTGGAACATGAAATATTTTCATAAAGAATGAAAAGTAATTTTACTTGTTTTTCAGTAAGGAAAGCATATGAATTAGGGATCTAAAGAAAAGGTAGGCCCAGGTAGAGAATCTATGCAGTACTGTTCTTGGAGCACTTTAGAATGTATAACACGAAAAAAGGTGTTTTATTGCAGAAAGAACACTTTGTAAAAATCAGTTATCACTTCAGTGTTGTTTTTTTTTTTCCTCAAAATGTGTTTCATTGTTCTTTTTCTGGGAAGTTTTTTTAACAGTTCTTTATTAGACTGATAACATTTTAAAGTGATCTTAGTATTTTGTCTTCTTTCTGAATGTTCTACCTTTTTAATGTTCAAATTTTATACTGTGAAACTTAAACTTTTAATGAATTTTAAGGTGCCTCTTAAAAGTCTCAAAAATGATTTCTGTAATCTTTAATTTCAGAGTGTCTTTATTGTTTATATTCAGAGCCCCAAGTTACATTTGTAACATAGTTAAGTTTTGCTTATTTGTAGGAATGACTTTAAATTAGGAAAGAAATTATGGTTAGCTTTCTATAGGAGTCCAGAATATTCTTTAGAATTCATTCAAGAATCTTTGGTTAAAAGTTTGAGACACTTACAAGTTAATTTTGATGGAAGAGGAGTTTATTGCATGATGGCAGGTAGCTCACAGAATTGGTGGTGGTGGAGAGATTAGAAATTAGATTAGAGGTTCAGAAAGTGAGCAGTAACCACAGGAGGGCAAGCAGCAGGAACATAGAGCCCAGATTATGTTGCAGTCACAGTCTGGTTAGGACACTGTGGCCCTGGTCTCTTGTTGCCGTTCCTCTGAATGATTTCTCAAGTATCCCTGGTCTTTGGATTGCGCTCTCCAGATGGGAAGTGGTGGGGGGTACAGGGAGGGGCAGTATTTGTGGGCTGACCTTCCCTGACCTCCACGCTTGTGCTCCATTGACCCTCTCATCATATTTTCATTTGGAGGCCCTTTGCTTGGCAAATTTAACATGGCCCAAACTGAATGCCTAGTTTGGAGACATTTTAACTTGTTGATTTGCTTTCTCTTCTTGTGTTTGTAGTGTTTTGAGAGTAATACACTCAAATACACTGTTTTAAACATGTTAGCACCAAATAGTATGTGTGCATGTAAACAGTGATTTCAGGAAATGACAGTCCCTTCTTATTACATAGAAGACAACATGAGGCAATATACATACATACGTATGCCAAAATTTGGAAATACTGAATGTTTTCCACTTGATTATCTCTGCAAAACCTCTAAAAGTTAGGAAAGCCAGTTCCATTAAAGGATTACCAGCTCTTTTGAGAGAAATAGATAAGGTTAACCTGTGTGATGTGATGCTTTTGTAGTTGTGTGTCTTGATGTTTTATCTGTTGAACCCATTAGATAACCTGTGGCCATTAGTGGCCATTTCATTCTTAGGAGGAAAGCCTGTAAGATATGGAAGGCTGTTTTCAAAAAGTGAAGAGGGATGCCTGGGTGGCTCATTTGGTTAAGCGGCCAGCTCTTGTTTTTGGCTCAGGTTATGATCTCACGGTTGGTGAGTTTGAGCCCTGTGTCAGGCTTTGTGCTGACAGTGCAGAGCCTGCTTGGGATGCTCTCTCTCCCTCTCTCTCTGCCCCTCCCATGTTCTCACTCACTCTCTCTTAAAAATAAATAGATAAATATTTAAAAAAAGCGGAGATAACTCCCCCCACCATTTCATCCCAGGAAGTGTAGGGTGTAGCATGTTGGACTGTGTCTTTTTAAGATACGGCTTTAACACGTACATCTATAGTCTTCGATCAGTAAAGAGTTAGTACATGTTCTTTTTTGAAAATGTTTTCCTGTCATCTGGTTTGTAAATTTAGGCTCGAGTAGTGAAAATCTGGAATTATCTAAACTTCAATAAAGAAATAAAAGAAGAGCAAACAGGTCAAGGTTCAGACATGCACAGCATACGGAATGGTACTTGTTGAAAAAATTGCTGTGTGTGTGTTTAGTCAGACTGGAAGGTCTTACCCATTGTTCTGTAGAAGTCTTGACATTGCATCAGTCTTGGTTTAGCAAAGCCTCTTTCTTAAGGATTTTAGTGTTCATCTATTAGGAGCCCCTTGTTAACAATCAGGTAGATAGTGCTTAAAAGGTCTCTTTCAGGAGGAGAGAATATTCCCTTTTCCAGATTAGTGGATATGCTCATACTTAAAAATTTTTTTTTACTTAATTTAAAGCTTACTGAATTTAAGGAATGTCTTTGAAAGTTGTTAGCGGTGGTGTTTGTTGTTGTTGTTTTATTTTGTTTTTAAACATACCAGGCCAACTCAAACATCATTGCTTTCTCTGAGACTGTGCCCTAGGGATAAGTCCATTACTCCCCCATTTTCCCATTGCAGTTTATCCACAGAACTTCAGTTCTCTAGCATTTAGTTACACTGTATTGTAAGTTTTTTGTATGTCTTCTCACAGACAATGAGCTTCTGGGGGGCGGTAGGTTGTAGTTTATTCGGCATTTTATACTCTGCACTGCATACCGTAGCTGACTTTTTGGTGGTCTTCTACTAATCTTCATTGAATCGCCGTTAGGAAGCAATTCACATAAGATTGTGGCAAAGCATTTTTAATAGTCTTTTAAAAATCTATTATTTGATAGTTACCAAGACAGATAGCTGTGCAGTAATATCCCATATCAGATGCACAGTATCTCCCCCGGAGATACTCGATCTCCAGATACCAGTTATCTGTTTGCTGCAGTTACTTTGTCAGCTTGGAAAAACCATTATCTATAAAACCATGGTGGACACATTAGTCTATTTTATTTAAAGTCTCATTATTGCTTTAATTTTAATAGGACAAGTTGCACATTTTTCTAAATTTTTGTCAGTTGCATAGCACCTGTATATAAACCATTCTTTATCACTCACTTTCCCAAACAAATCCTTTTAGCAGGGTGGCCAGTCTTGTGGGACTATAACTCTAAACTAGTCGTGTTTACACCAGACTCCTTACATCTCTTATCATGTTGTTTGCTAAATCACTCATCCATTCATTCAGCGTATACGCACAGGAGATTCCAGTGTTTCCAACATTGTGCTTAGTGCAGGGTATATGATAGCAACGAGTGGGCTGTGATAACTGCTTTCAGTCCTGGGAAAGAGCCATTTTGATGAATACAACGATGTGTTATGGGTCCCATTTGAACTTAACCCACACTTGGGATATACTCTTCTCTCAACTCACACTGTCCTCTTCTCTAAATTTCTATTATAATTGTAGACTGTAATGATAATATAATGTGGACGGAACTAGTATGGTCTTGGTACTTTTTATACATGAAAGTATTGTTTCCATAGGAAGTCATTAACCTTTTTCAGGATAAAGATTGTCTTATTACTTTGTATCATAAGCACTGCTGGAAATACAATAAAAATTTTAATAATGTGGGATTAACACAGGAACTCATACTCTGGTGTTCTTAAACTGGGCCCTTAGAACTACAGGGATGGTGGGGCGCCTGGATGGCTCAGTTGGTTAAGCGTCTGACTCTCGATTACAGCTCAGGTCTTTCTCTCAGGGTCGTGAGGGAAAGCTCCACGCTGGGTGTGGAGCCTACTTTAAAAAAATTAAAAAATTAAAAAGAACTGCGAGGTTCATAGTAACAGCACCTATGCAGAAGGAGTACGGTTGGCCTGATGTGACCAGGTAAGACCTGGCAAAAGAGGCAGACAGTGTTAAGAGGTGCCCCTCATTCTCCGTGTCTCTCAGTCTTAGGGGTAAGTTTGTTTGATTTTTTAAAAAGTTTTTTATTTAATCTCTACACCCAACATGGGGCTCAAGCTCACGACCCCGAGGTCAAGAGTTGTGTGCTCCAAGAGTTGTGTGAACCAGCCAGGCACTCGTTTAGGGGTGGGTATTTGCTTCCTTTCTGCAGATGAAGAAATTCAAGCTTTGAGAGACTTAAGATTCTTGCTCCAAGTTTAAACACTTATGGACTCTTTCTGTCAAAGTACATTATATATGGATGCATATATATATTTTTTTCAACGTTTATTTATTTTTGGGACAGAGAGAGACAGAGCATGAACGGGGGAGGGGCAGAGAGAGAGGGAGACACAGAATCGGAAACAGGCTCCAGGCTCTGAGCCATCAGCCCAGAGCCCGACGCGGGGCTCGAACTCACGGACCGCGAGATTGTGACCTGGCTGAAGTCGGCCGCTTAACCGACTGCACCACCCAGGCGCCCCTGGATGCATATTTTTACTTGGAAGATGCTTAAATATTTGTTTTGGTTATCCAACTCTCTGGAATTAGGAGAGCAGGGTCTGACAGCCAGGCACAGAGTTTTTCTCCCTGAGGCTTAGAGGCCAGATGTGGATCAGGTCTGTAATGCTGGCCTGCTTGATGTCATGCTGCAGTAGCCTGAACTACAAAGTGCCCTGGCTTATATTATTTGTGCACAACAAAAGTTGTCTTTAAACCAGCCAGATTTTGCAAATTACTTCTGTAATTTTTAATGACATATTAGTAATTAAGAAATTTTAAGAGTGGGATGGGAGTATTTGATTTTATTAGTGGTTTCTAGTTTTCTTGTGTATATATTGGTTGGAATAGGCTTTTTACAAGTATTACATAGGTGATTCAAAATACAACTACGGTATCTGTATTTTGAAACGTGTGATATGCAGTTTAGATGCAGCATGAGGACATGTTGCGCTTACAACATGCTGCGAGAGCGTTATCTCTGTTTTGGCACTTTAAGTTATTGCCATTAAGCACTAGCTTATGTTATATATTTCCCCAGTAGAAAAAAATGGCAACTTAAGGTATGAACTTAGCTTTGGGACTTTGGATCTCCCAACTTTGAACTTGTCTGTGTTTCTGTTGCTATCAGGTTTGTAGTTCAGAGGTATTCTGCGAAGTGCCATGACTGTAGAAAAGCACATGACTGGATGCACATTGTATTCTTTGCTCCCTTGTGTGTGTGTGTGTGTGTGTGTGTGTGTGTGTGTGTATTTTGTGTTGCATGTAATTAAAAGGGAGCAATTGCCTACTTCTTTTTTGTTGTATAGCTGGATAATAGAAGTGAACATTCTTTTTATGTCTTGACCACATTGTCATACTTCTGAGTTTGGATTTGCTTCCAACGTTTATCCATTGTATTCTCCATGTCTTGAAATATATCCAAGAATTCCTGTTTTGTTTTTTTTTTTAAGTAATCTCTATGCCCTACATGGGGCTTGAAATCACAACCCCAGGATCAAGAGTTGCATGCTCTGCTGACTGAGCCAGACAGGTGCTCCCCCCCCAAATTCCTTTAATATAATTTTCTTCTCTGATGTTACTTCTTCTGGGGCATCTGCTTCCTTTTCATCATAACCACTTTCTTCATTCATGTTAGTAAGTTCACCTTCACCAAGTTCCTCTTACTGGCATGTCTAGTTTCTCTGATGGCAGCACTGTCCGCTTTCTTGCAACCAGCTCGCTCTTTGGCAGCTTCATTTATGTTCCCTTAGAGTTGGACTTCAGTGTTACCACTTCTGTGTTTTTGCTGCCCTTTTATCTTTGTTGGCAAATTCCCTCATTTGATTATTCATTTTGTAAAATGCGACATGGATTTGTCAGCGGGAGACAAGGAGGCAACACCGCTACAAGTGTTGCAGTCTGTGCATGATCTGAGTAATAGATGTTCAGTGAACAGTCACTGGTATTTGTAAGAAGTGATGTGGTTGGTCACTAATAATGATGTAAAAGATGGGAGAAAAGGATAAAAGTATAAAGCATTCTGTATTTATAGGATCTTCATTTTCCATTACATTTTATTTTATTATTATTTAAAAAAAAAATTTTTTTTTTCAACGTTTATTTATTTTTGGGACAGAGAGAGACAGAGCATGAATGGGGGAGGGGCAGAGAGAGAGGGAGACACAGAATCGGAAACAGGCTCCAGGCTCTGAGCCATCAGCCCAGAGCCTGACGCGGGGCTCGAACCCACGGACCGCGAGATCGTGACCTGGCTGAAGTCGGACGCTTAACCGACTGCGCCACCCAGGCGCCCCTCCATTACATTTAAAAGAGAGTAGATATTAAAAAAAATTTTTTTTAACGTTTATTTTTGAGACAGAGAGAGACAGAGCACGAACGGGGGAGGGTCAGAGAGAAGGGGAGACACAGAATCTGAAACAGGCTCCAGGCTCACAGCTGTCAGCACAGAGCCAGATGCGGGGCTCGAACTCATGGACTGCGAGGCCATGACCTGAGCCAAAGTCTGATGCCCAACGGACTGAGCCACCCAGGCGCCCCTAAAGAGTAGATATTTTAAAAATAGCATATGGGTATGGTTTATATGATGATGATGATGATAATTACAATGGCATGTTTTAAGTGCTAAACATACAGTAGTAATCATGGCGTAAGAAGACATAGAAGCCTGAGATTTGTATTCGGGTATTTGAGCTCTGGCGTGTCTCAGACAGGGATGCTCTCAAGTGTACTGCCCTTGAGATAGAACGTCAAAATGGATGGCTGTATGTTCTTGTAATTTGATGTTGAATAAGAGAAGTAGTGACCATGTTCAGTAAAACTGGCATTTCTGTTCATCTTTGCACGGTCTTTGACATTACTTTTCCTTTTTGCAAATAAGGGAAACTGACGCTTAGATGACTTAATGGAAATAAATGGAAATCTGAATCTACAAATAACAAAACAGATGCTCAGAGAACCTAATAATTAAGTGGAAACTCAACCCAGGTTTATCTTATTTTGGAACCAGTGCTCTAAACCATTTTGTTATATTTCCTTTTTATTATTGGGGAATATAAAGTTTTTTTTTTTTTCAACGTTTTTTTATTTATTTATGGGACAGACAGAGACAGAGCATGAACGGGGGAGGGGCAGAGAGAGAGGGAGACACAGAATCGGAAACAGGCTCCAGGCTCTGAGCCATCAGCCCAGAGCCCGACGCAGGGCTCGAACTCACGGACCGTGAGATCGTGACCTGGCTGAAGTCGGACGCTTAACCGACTGCGCCACCCAGGCGCCCCTTTTTTTTAAAATTTTTTTCAACGTTTTTTTTATTTATTTATGGGACAGAGAGAGACAGAGCATGAACGGGGGAGGGGCAGAGAGAGAGGGAGACACAGAATCGGAAACAGGCTCCAGGCTCCGAGCCATCAGCCCAGAGCCTGACGTAAAGTTTTTTATACATGTGTTTACTGTTTTCTCGCTCTTATGAATTATCATGTTAATCATTTCCTCTCTTGATGTGATTTTTAATACATTTATATGAACATTAAACATTAAAATATTTTGAATTTCCTTAATTTATAATTTTTATATGATTTGACTTTGTCTTTCCAAATTCTCATCCAAAGATAAGCAAGGCATTATTTTTGAGGATTTTTTTTTGAGATTTAGTTTTGAGAAATTAAACTCTAACCCATCTAGAATGAATAGACTTAGAAGGTTGTATCTCAGTTTTTCATGGGATTGTTTCAGTACCATTTATTGAATAAAGTTTTCTTCATTGTCCTATGATGGTTGCTTTATACATTCCTCATATGGAATATTCTCTTTGAACCTTCTACCTTCTTTTCCTGCTTGTCCAAATCCTGTTCATTTTTTAAAATCTGTCTTAGCTACTAGGGCTTCATAAAACCTTTCCCAATACCTGATTGCCATGCTTTACCCTTAGCTGAAATATCTTCTTTTAGTTGCCACAGCTCTGTATGTAGATATTTTTCATGAAACCTCATTTTTACCTGGAAAGTTTTAATTGCTACAGTAAGAGTGGACAGACGTTTCTAGAGAGTGCAGTACATCTTTTTCATCATAGCATTTCCTTGGGTGTTTATTTTGGGACTTTATACAAATAGATTTTCCAGTAAATATTTGGAGTGGTTTTTTACATTTATATACAATTGGACCATTGTGATTTCTCTGTTCTCTTCCTCTGACTATATATCTGTGTGAGTTCCACACAATTTTAATTATTAATGTGTAAGACTGGTTTTTTTCTTGTTTTTTTTTTTTTAAATTTATAAGCTTGCATGTTTCTTTTTTTCTTAAATGGATTTGGGATAACCTTTTCAGTTTCTTAAAACTTAGGTATTTGCCGGAATTCTCTACTAATGCATTTTCATAATATTGTCTGATCTGGAAATGTGGTCGATAGGCCCTTTAAATCAGTTTCTATTTTTTTTTTTTTTTTTCTAAGATGGCTTTAAGATCGCTTTGTGTTATGTCAAGGGGAGCTTAAACAAATTAAATTGAATTCAATTTTATCATATACCCAAACGAAGGAGGAACAGTGCAGGTTGCATAACCAGTTAGACTTAGGTATCATCATTTGAAATGCTGTAAAGCTGTAAATGTGGTTGACAGAATGCTCTGAAGTCATAGCTTTTATGTTTTGCTGGAGGCAAAGGAATTTTAACACTTAGTTGAAGAACGTCTAGGTTTGCGGATTTTAGATGCCTGGATTATCTCATTTACATAGCATCTGATATTCATTATTTATGAGGTGACATTTGATTTCTAAGGGTGAAAACAGTTACAAGTGTTTTCTTATTTCTTGATTTATTAAGAGACAGGATGAATAGATTTTTTCCTAGTGGTTTTATGCAAGTGGCACTGGTTTTTCTGCTCTGGTTTATGAAATGGCCAGCCAAGCCACTTGTTTTGTTTATTTCTGGGTGGCTTCGGTCTGCCTTAGGGAAGTAAGTTTGTTTTTGGCAGAAAAAGCAAAAATGTGTTTATTCATTCCATTTGTAGTAACATTGATCCGAGAGGAGCTTTTGAGGAAAACCAGAATGGTTCGGCTTTGAACATAAATAGCTCCCATTCATCTCTTAACTGATAGGAAAAAATAAAAGATTAGGATTAATAATGTATAAATTACAGACAAGTCCTAGAGCACAAGTTGCAAACTGATGGTTCATCAACCAGATGGAGCCCTCAGACTGTTTTTCAGGCCTACTGATGATTTCTAAAGCTTAATTAGGTGATAACATCTAAGACTTGTTTTATGTGAATATCCAGCACCAGATCACCTGCATTTTTAGCATGGCATGTTAATAGCCATGGCACCCCTGAGATTAAGTATAGACATTTGTTTGCTTCTGATGTTCCTGTAGCCAACTCCAAACTCATTTAACTTTGCAGCCCTTGTTCTGGAGGCTCTTGGATTAAGAAGTAATAGCAGGTAGATTTAAGGCTGCTCATTCAGCAGAACCCTCAACTTTGAGTTAATAGGAGCTGGAATAGTAGGTGTGAAGATTTTAAGTAATGAGAGGGTTAGTGGAATGTGGGATGTGTGAGAGAAAGAAGTTGCAGAGGAAGCCAGGGTTTTTGCCTGAGCAACTGGAAGGATAGAGAAGCCATCAACTGAGTTGAGGGAGACAAAGTAGATGAGGTCTGGGGAGGGAAGCTGAGTAGTTTAGTGTTGATATGTTAAAGTTGGAGGTATCTGTTAAAACATCCTAGTGGAGATTTGAGTAGGCAGTCAGTGGCTATGAGAGTGTGGAGTTGGAGAGAAATGTCTATACTGGATAAGTAAATTTGATATATGTAGTTGATACATAAAGCCATGAAGGAATGAAATCAAAAAGGGAGTGGAGGACCCAGAACTGAGTCCTGGGCATGTCAGCATTGGGGGGTTTGAGAGAAGTTCAGCAACAGAGATTAAGAAAGCATCCATTGAGGTAGAATGAAAAGGAGAGGAGTATGGTGTCCCAAAAGACAAGTGTCCTGGTTTCATCCTAAAAGCAGAACCTGAGACAGGGACTTTTTAAGCAGGTAATCTATTTGGGGACCTGTTAACAGGAAACAAGTTGGAGAATGGGGGCAAGTGAAACAGAGGGGAAGGAAGGTCAGTGCAAGGGCACATTATTAACTGGTCACATCTGTGAGCCACTGGGACTTGAGCCTGAGGAAGTCCTTTGAGAAGACACGAAGAATATGCCTCTGTGTGCCAAGAAGGGGGGTGTTTACTACCAGATCCCATTCCCCAGTGGTCAGGGGTTGCCCATAGTGTGTTGGTGTTAACATCTTCACACTTCGTTTGCATGTCTCAGGATGGCTGAAAAGTTGCTGTAAGTCTCTCTTCTAGCAGAGCCTGTGAGCAGAAAGTGAGCCCAGTGGTACAGTTAAGGGGAGGTGCCTCGGAGTGAATATGTGAGGTAGCACACAAGAGGTGTCCCATACAGCCATGTATCCTCCATTAAGCACTTGGCATTTACTCCATTGTCCTGCAGAGTTTTCAAGATGGTGGCTGGCCACAACTTCTACATCAGACTTACAACAGGAGGGTTAGTGAATAATGTTCATTTTTGCAGTTCTCTACCGCTCAATCTAGATTTGCCTTATCTTCAGCCAGTACTTCAACAGGTGGAAGCATTGTCCTGGTCCAGTGACTCAGACCTTCTTCTCCAAGGGATCAGTGCCTGTAGTTGCCTTAACCTTGTTGGGCTATAATTGCTGCAGCTGCTCATTTACAGTTATTACTGAGCACGGCAGCCCCAGTCGAACCCCCTAGGTTCTGGATAGATTCCCTCCTGTCCCCATTGTGTGGCAGCAGCCATAAGTTCTCATGTTGTTAGGGTCACTTTACAGGACTTCCCAATATGGTAACTCTTTCCTTAGCATGCTGGTCCAGTAAGGAATCTAAGATAATCAGGTGATAGTTGCCTGAGAATTCTTCCTGTGTCTTCTGGCAGAAACTTCTTTTCAAGTCTCCTACTATCTGAATTTCTTAATCCAGTGGAGCTGAAGGTTGCCAATTGTACTTCCATCTGCTGGTTCCAGGACTTTTTTTTTTTTTTTTTTTTTTTTAATCTGTCACAGATACAGTACCACATTTCAGCCTTTAGTAGACAGTGTGTCAGATCTTTACCATCTTGGAAGGCAGTGCCCCAACCCCTCTAAATTTTACTAACCACATAGAAATTGTATGTTTGTAAAGTCCAGAACTCTGGTCATACAATAAACAATTGGGGAAATAAGTGTTTACATAAAGGTGAGTAGTTACATTAGTCAAATGTGTCCCCCTACTCTGTGCGAACTAAGCTAGTTTGCTGTAGTGGTTATAGTTGCTCTCAGTTGTAAAGTTAGAATAAGATCATTCTGAAGATTTGATTTTACCGAAAAACGTTTCAGGAGTTGAAATCGTAAAGTCATTCCTACAGAGGACTTCATGGTTCACTTGAGTTTTGCCTGATGTGCTTCTGGAAAGTAATAGGTTATGGTCATGGAATTATAAGGATCTTAGTACCTTTGGTAAAACTCATTTTTTTAATACATTGAAAGGAAGTGAACTTAAATTATGATGTAGAAGTAGATCTCTTTGATAATTTTAGGCCCCTGTTGTAAGAATAAAGACAAATTACTAATTTTCTTCCCTTGCTGTCTCCTGCTTCATAAGCTATGATGAGCACTGTGTACTTCTCTTGATACAGATTTTTAGTCCTTGAGTGTCTTGAGGGTGGCAGTTAGGGTGTCTCATCCAAACCTGTTGGTGTTTCCTAGGGCTTCACACAATGCCTCACTCTTAGTAGGTTCTCTGTAAACAGTTGTTGATTTAATTCAAGGAGATGCCTGTACATACATATACATACACACATATGTGTATAGCATATTCATGTGATATGTGATGGCATTCATAAACCTTATTAAAGTTAGTTTTTTAAAATTAAACATGTTTTAAACTATAATAATGTTTTAGACTTTCTTTCTTTTTTCTTTCTTTAAACAGATAGAAGGACAAGAACAGAATCACCAGCACTGGCTGAAGGTAAATATGTCTTTGGGGGAAATGATAAATTCAGATACAAATGAAAGGTTATGATCTATATAGAAAATTCCTTTGGCTAAACATAATTTAAGGAAGATGTTCTATATAATATTGAACTGCTAAAAATATCTTTAGGAAATGCCCTATATTGTTTAGTTTCTTGGAACAGGAAGTAGGGAAAAGTAATTAGAACTTTTTTTTTTTTTACAGCTTTCTTTCAGTAGAAGAGGTATGTGTTTTTCTTTGAATTCCCTTTTAAGCCATTTTAGCTATCACCAGTATTGTTAATCAGGAAAGGTCTAACACATAATTCTGGTGGTTTATGTATATGTTAGAAAGGAAGAAGAAGTTTTTACACACTTTCTTAAATAAGAATTCTCCCTATTATTGGTTTTGGTCCTTTTGAAAAAGTCTTTGAAGTAAAGAACACATCAACAACAACAAAAAGTTACTGATACAGGGTTCTGAGTACTTAAACATTTTTAATCCTGTAATTGTTTTAATTATTACAAGTTAATAGGTATTTGAAAATGTCATTTTCTGTAGACATACTTTGTGTGATCAAGTGAAAATGATCAGCTTAAAATCTCTGTGCTCTTCCTAGTCATAAACAGAGATATTTACATTTCAAAACTTGCCTGTCATTTTACTAGAACTGATAAGACAGTTATCGTGGTGATCTTTTGGAATTGTAATTACCTCACCTACTCTGTATGTTACAGTGCAGGAGTTCTCACCCATTTTTTGTGCCATGGACCTCTGGTAATCTGGTGAAGCTTGTGAATCCCTTCCCAGAACAATGATTCTACAAATGATTCATGATTTTATGAAGCAAAATATATATGATGAAAAAAGAAATTAGTTATATTGAAGTACAGCTAACAAGTACTAAAAATGCAAATTTTTGATAGAGTAATATATATGCTTCTCACATTAGAGAGTGAGCTTTAGCAATAATTCTGTGAAATACTGTAGTTACAGTGATGAGTTTGCAATAATTATACTATAATATGAAAGTACCTGTGATTTCTGTTGATGACAAGTTCATAGGTATTTCTAACACTACTATACTTTGTTGCCTATAATCTTGATTGAAGGACTTGCAGAACTTCATATAGAGGTTAGTGAAAAGGTTCCCATCCAAACTCACAGGTCACTGAATTCTTTCTCTGGATCCCAGATTAAGAGCTCTTGTTAACGAAAAGTCAGTTAGACCTTTCTTTGTCCATCATATTTGAATACATGTAGTTTTTTATGTTCTATCTAAATAATCTTTTATTTATTTATTATTATTATTATTTTACATTTATTTTTGAGAGACAGAGACAGAGCGTGAGCAGGGGAGGGGCAGAGAGAGAGGGAGACACAGAATCCGAAGCAGGCTCCAGGCTCTGAGCTGTCAGCACAGAGCCCAACGTGGGGCTCAAACCCACGAACTGAGAGATCGTGACCTGAGCCGAAGTTGGACGCTTAACTGACTGAGACACCCAGGCGCCCCTCTAAATAATCTTTAAGAAGTAGAGTTACGCCGTCTTGCGAAATATCCTAATGGTGTAGCCTAGAAGTTCTTGAAATAGTTTTGAAGAAACTTCTGTTTGCTGGTAAATAATCACAGAAACAGCATGTTCTGTGGAAAAGATAGTTGAAGATAAGTGGTAAGCCTTGGAGAGTGCCCACCTTCAGAGAATGCACATTCTGATTCAAGGAACATGAAATTAACACGTAGAAAATAAAATAATCGAGTCTGAGATGCCGAAAGTTTAACGAGAGAAACGTCCATAATTAAATTCCACAGGAAGGATGCAAATAGTGAGGTCTGATGCGTGTGTTACGGAATCACAAAAAAAGGTCAAGACTTGTGAAAAGTCACCAAGTGTTTTACAGTTATCTCAGCAGTACGAACTGGACAGTGTTCAGGTGCCAGCCTAAGCTAGAAGAGCCCAGAATGGTGTCACTGAATTTGACAAATGGTTGTTCAGCACCTTGCAGCTGACTACAGATGAAGGGAATGGCAGATCTTTTGAAGCTTGGCTGAGAGCAGAAATGGCGCCATTACTTGTCTCGAAGGCGACATGTTGGGGCATCTGCCTGTGGGGTATTTTTTGGTAGATTTGTTCTGTCAGTGTGATCTGCTGATGCCGTATTTTAAATACGTCCCTAAAGCCTGCACTGTCCAGGTCATTGGATTAAGCCCCACTTTTTCTTCATTTTTTATTTATTTTTGGGACAGAGAGAGACAGAGCATGAATGGGGGAGGGGCAGAGAGAGAGGGAGACACAGAATCGGAAACAGGCTCCAGGCTCCGAGCCATCAGCCCAGAGCCTGATGCGGGGCTCGAACTCAGGGACCGCGAGATCGTGACCTGGCTGAAGTCGGACGCTTAACCGACTGCGCCACCCAGGCGCCCCAAGCCCCACTTTTTAAAAACTGATTTGCCCCACTTTTTAAAAACTGATTTGCCGCTTTTGCCAAGTCACCCAAGTTTCTATAGTCCTCAGTTTCTTTCTATAAAAGTAGAGAACTGAGCTACATGATTTCAAGTCCTGTCACGAGCCCTATATTCAGGGCTGATTTTCTACCTTTTCTCATACCTCTCACTTCCTTCCTCTTTTTCCCTACCAGCAATGTTCGAAATATGGTAAAAATACTCAGAATTGTTAAGTGATTTGAGCTTTGATTTATATAAATATTGCCTTAGTAAAAACTGTGCGAAACCTTAAATCTGTCATTATTAGGTAACATACTTAGTTCAAAAACAATTTTTTAAATTATGTTTAATGTTTTATTTATTTTTGAGACAGAGAGCGACAGAGCATGAACAGGGGAGGGGCAGAGGGGGGGGGACACAGAATCCGAAGCAGGCTCCAGGCTCTGAGCTGTCAGCACAGAGCCCGAGTCGGGGCTCGAACTCACGGACCGTGAGATCATGACCTGAGCCGAAGTCGGATGCTTAACCGACTGAGCCACCCAAGTGCCCCTCAAAAACATTTTTATGATGTATACATTCTGCATTTTGGTCTGCTGGATTCTTTTTCGTATTATAGGAGATATGTATTGTAGGAGATATAAATGTAGAAAGATTATTCAAGTACATATCTTTAAAATGATATGATTACCAAAAAGAAAATTTGTATTTTGTTTTTGTATTCTGTTTGATTATGATGAGCCTGGAGGAGTTATATTTAAGCAAATCATTTTAATTGAAGTTCAGGAACAAGGGAAACATTTGTGCCCTCCTGTAATTTCACTGTACTAAATTCCTTTAGCATGCCAGGCTCAAACAGAAAGACCTGACAAATGGTAGGGAAATATGTAAGGACATTTCTTAGCATCTGTCATCTTTCTCTAGTCATCATAGTTTTTTCTTAAAATTTTTTTTCTGTGAGAATTTTATTCCTGACTTAGAAATGTTAGTACTAGTATTGAATTAATTTCTTTCTGGAACACTTAATATTTTCCTTCACTCTTTTTGGATGAATTGTGTGTATTTTCATTTGTGACTAAGCAATATGGCCAAATGGTTAAGAGAACTGCTAGAAGACAGATTTGCCTGTGTAAGAATTCCAGCTTCGTTGTTTACTGATTTGTTGACCTTGAGAAAGTTATTTAATCCTTTGACCTTCAGGTTGCTCAGAAGTAAAATGAGGATCGAAGTGCTAGACAACCTCAAAAGTGATTGAGGATTTTGTAAGATACTACTGTGTATGTATTACTTGGCATCGTGTGTGGCACACAGAAAGGCCTGTCACTGGTTTTTACTGTCATTTGGTCCTGATAGCAAGGTGTTGGTTGGGGCAAAATGGTTTTGTTGCCCTTTGTTCCTTCAGTCTGTAATGTTTAAGAAGGTCCTTTCTGATGAGTATTCCTAAATATCTCCATTTAAACTTTATTCTCTTTCAGAAGCTCAGTCCTTACAATTGCTAGACAGGAGAATACCTTGTTAGTAACTTTTTGCCTATGTGAGTGTATGTATATTGTCTAATGGGTAACTTTCTTTTGACCTCAGTTTAATGTGTTTTCAGATATTTCAGATAGTTACTGGGTTGTCACGTGGCACATGGACTGACTGTTTAGTTCTCAGAGGCCAGTGAGAACCGGGACTGATGAGGAGAGATTAACAAATGGGCGAATATCAGCTTTAAGACAAGTTTTGTGTGATTCTTTGCAGGATTCATGTTGGATTAATTGTGTATTATTTAATCATCGGCTGAAGTTTCTAAAAAAGTTTCTAAAAATTGAAATCTAAAACTTGAGTCATTTGAAAATCGAATGAGTGACTCTGGGTGTGGTCATGTAGACTGAAATATTGAAGCAGGGGCTGCTTGGCTGCTTGGCACAGATGTTGTAGAATACGTTCATACCAAGTGTAAGTGCTTGAGTTTGAGTTTCCATTTTAGCACCTGTTGTATTTAGTTTGGGCCGCTATAACAAAATACAGTAAACTAGATGGCTTACAAATAACAAATTTATTTCCCACAGTGCTGGAGGCTGGAAGTCCCAAGGTCACACTTCCAGCATAGTTGGGTCCTAGTGAGGCGTGCTTCCCGGTTCATACATAGCTGTCTTCTTCCTGTGTCCTCACATGGTAGAAAGAAAGCAAGGGAGCTTTTGGGGGTCTGTTTTATGAGGACATTAATTCCATTCATGAGGCTTTCACACTGATGACCTAATCACCTCTCAAAGGGTTTAATCACATTGGGCATTAGGATTTCAACATACAAATTTTAAGGAGACACAAACATTTATGTTCTTTTATACTTTTCTGTAGAACAGAAAGAGCTGATATATAAAATAGGCTCGATAGCAAAACCAGACAAGAAGAGAAAAAAATTATATGTCAGTCTTATTTATGAAATAATCCAAAGTGAAATATTAAACCAAATCTAGAAATACATTTTTTTAATTAAAAAAACTTTATTTAATGTTTATTTTTGAGAGAGAGATTGCGAGAGAGAGAGAGAGAGAGACTGTGCGAGTGGGGGAGGGGCAGAGAGAGAGAGGGAGACACAGAATCCGAAGCAGGCTCCAGGCTCCGAGCCATCAGCCCAGAGCCCGACGCGGGGCTCGAACTCACGGACTGCGAGAACATGACCTGAGCTGAAGTCGATGCTTAACCGACTGAGCCACCTAGGCACCCCAAAATACATTTATTTTTTAATGACTGTATAGATTTGGTCCCAGGAAAGCAAGGATGGTTTAGCATGGAAAAATGTATTCATTTGGGGGAACCTGGGTGGCTAAGTCGGTTGAGTGTGCAACTTTGGCTCAGGTAATGATTTCACGGTTCGTGAGTTGGAGCCCTGCATCGGACTCACAGCTATCAACGTGGAGCCCACTTTGGATCCTCTGTCCCCCTAGCTCTCTGCTCCTCCCTGCTCATGCACACTTACTTTCTCTCTCTCTCTCTCTCTCTCTCTCTGTCTCTTTCTCTCAAATAAATATTAAAAAAAATGCATTCATGTAATCTTATGTTTTATAATCTCATATTCATAGATTAAATGAAAAAAATGGTTAGTATTATAAAGATGGAAGTTCTGCCTTGGAATGGTGTGTGTATTTGTGTGTGTGTATTTAATGCAAAATCAAGTCAAAATCCCATTAAGATTTTTGTAGAACTTGACAGTTACATGGGTGAATAAAAGGCCAAGAATAGCTAAGGCAGTTTTGCAGGAATCACTAGTTAAATGATCAACATAGACCTCAAGGAAAAGTGGATTACATGTGACAAAATGGTATCATAAACAAAGTTAAGACTGGGACACTGCGACATTGCAGACTAGAAGAAGATATTTGCGGTGTGTTTAGGCTTCAAAAGGTTAGTATCCAGAGTTCCTATCTAGAATTCCTAAAGCCCACCTGGAGGGGAAGGAAGGGTGTGAGTTCAGAAAACATACCACCCTGGGAATTTCAAACAGGGAATGAATTAATTTTAAAGTTTATTTATCTGTTTTGAGAGAGAGAGAGAACATACAGGTGGGAAAGGAGAGGAAGAATCCCAAGCAGGCTCTTTGCTGAGTGGGGCTCCATCTCACAACTGTGAGATCATGACCTCAGCCAAAATCGAGAGTCTGTTGTTTAACTGACTGAGCCACCCAAGTGCCAGCCAGGCACCCCTAAACAGGGAATTTAATACAGAGGATTGGTTACGAAGGTATTAGACTAGAGGAGCAGAGGGGAAGAGGAGACAGGGACAAAGAAAAGATGGGTGGTGGTACTGCCGCCAGAGATTAGCCGCTACCACTGCTCGACTGGAACCCACAGACTGCACTGGCTTCTGCCTCTGATCGGGGCAGTGCATACTGATCCCACCTCATCTGACTGTTCTTAGAGCAGCTGCTGGTCTGTCCCAGCCAGAGACAGGGAAGCTTCTTTCTCGGTCCTGCTTTCTCACCCTCTAGTGCCTCTTACTGACGTCACCTCACAGCTGGCAAGGATGTTATTTACAGATGCTAAGCCCAGCAGTACAGAGTCCGGTGTATAGAAAGGTAGGTGTGGGAGAGATACTGGAAAAATAAATGCTACAAGTTGCAAAGAATGTGAATATACATTTTACAGATGGCCTGTAAACATAGAGATATAGGCACATTTTTACTGGTAATCAAGAAAATATAAATTAAAACATCAGTGAGATATTTCACAATTTAAAGTTTGAAGCTTGAGGTTTTGGAGGGTGGGAGAGAAGAAAATCTTTACTAGTGGAACAGTGAATTGGTAGAAGTACTTTGGAGAGCAGTTTGGCACAATATAGTTAAGTTATGGTTGCGTTTTAATTTCCAGACTGCCGTCCAGTGGAAACTCTTGTACACGGGCCCAAGTATATACAAGTGTATGTAGCGTGTGAAAGGATATGTGTGTAAAGCATTCTTTGTTATTAGAGAAAAACTGAGAAGTCACTGTTCCTCAAAAAGGCTTCATTGACCTGTGGAATAGTGTATGTCAATAAGTGAACGTGGATAACACCATTGAGTGTGAGAGGTGGATTTTAAAGGAATATGTACAATATAGCATTTACGAACATTGAAAAGCAGAACAGTGCTGTTTGTTTATGAATATGTACCTTCACAGTAAAAATTTTAAAATACGTTTGGAAAGGAAGCATACTTTTAAGATTACCTTTAGGAGATGGAGGAGAGGAAAGTTGGTTGGGGAAGGTTGGGAGGTTAAGTAGTGCCCAAAAATGTAGGGAGGTCTCTGAAGCAAATGTGGCAAAATGTCATTGCTTTAATCTGAGTGGTAGAGGGAGGTGGGTGGGGATGGGCTACATGGGTGATGGGCATTAAAGAAGGCACTTGTTGTGATGAGCATTGGGTGTTACCTGTATGTGATGGATCACTAAATTCCTCTGAAAACAATATTACACTGTATGTTAGCTAACTAGAATTTAAATAACAATTTGAAAAGAAAAAAAAGCTGTTCAGTTATCAATGTAGCATACAGACAGACAGACACACACACACACACACACACACACACACACACACAATCTGGGTGGTACAGTATGTGGATACATTTTTTTATGTTTAAATTATTTTCTAATTTAAAGAAATAGAAAACAAGAAGGACTTAAGAACCAGTCCTTCTGGGGAGTCTTTGGTTAGGTGTTCCTTTTTCTGTATGTTCATTGTGGTGTTTGCATGCTTCTGTATGAAAGTATGTCATACCATCTTGTCTGGTTTCGTACACTTGTCTGTGAGTTCCTCAGTGCCAAATCTTCAGTATCTGTCCCAGTAATTGGCAGACAGGAGCTAAGGAAAGGTTGTTTGGTTTAAAACAGCAGCAGCCACCAGCAGGCGCTGTAAACACTGACTACCTGTTGAAGTGTGCAAGGTGCTACGGTTTTTATTTAATGGCTCATCCAGGGGCCCCTGGGTGGCTCAGTCGGTTAAGCGTCCGACTTCAGCTCAGGTCGTGATCTCACGGTTCGTGAGTTTGAGCCCTGCGTCGGGCTCTGTGCTGACAGCTCAGAGTCTGGAGCCTGCTTGGGATTCTGTGTCTCCCTCTCTCTCTTTCTCTCTCTGCCCCTCCTCGACACGCGACCTGTCTCTCTTTGCCTCTCAAAAATATATAAAACATTAAAAAAAAATGGCTCATCATGCATCATTGCATGTGTATTGGAAAGATTTCAGGCACCTGAATTCCAATCCATTCGTTTTTTGGGAGCACCTTTGTTTTTTTTTGTTGTTGTTTTGTTTTTAATTTTTTTTTAATGTTTATTTTTGAGAGAGACAGAGATAGAATGCGAGTGGGTTAGGGGCAGAGAGAGAGAGGGAGACACAGAATCCAAAGCAGGCTCCAGGCTCTGAGCTGTCAGCACAGAGCCCGACGTGGAGCTCGAACTCACAAGCTGTGAGATCATGACCTGAGCCGAAGTCGGACGCTCAACTGACTGAGCCACCCAGGCGCCCCTGGGAGCACCTTTGAATGAGTCATATGTGTTCTTTGAGCATTAGTGACTTTACATTAAAACATTTTTTAAATTACTGATACATATAAAAGAATACCTTTATTTGTAAATGTGGAAGCCTAAGAGACTCCCCTGAATCCACCAGTAATTGAGGAACTGAAATGTTACCACGCCTTTGAAGTTGCCTGGTCCTGTGGGCTTGTTTCTCCCCAGAGATAACCAGTATTTAAAATTTCATGTTTATCATTCTCTCGAATTTTAAATATATATTTTACCTTACATGTGTATATAATTTTACGTGGATTTCAAAATAGTGGTACACTTTAAGAAAGTGAGTTGACAATACTGTTTTTTTGTCTGAGGACCATATTTTTTCAAGAAAAACCTTCATAATAAATCCTTGTAGCTAATTTTGAGTTTCAGTGTTTTTGTTTTTTGTTTTTTTCGTATTCCCATTACCATTCTGTAAATTTCTTAAACTACTTGGAACTTTGTATCAGTCCTCTCATACCCTGTCTGTACCTGAGGCAAGACATTGTAGCAGGAAGCATTTCTTTTCAATCTACACCTCAGGAGGTAATTTGCATTGGTGGTTTAATTATTAATGGCTGGAAGCATGGAAGAGTACTGTTACTAGTAATCTCTGAATCAAGCTCAAAGATGCCATGACAATCTGATGTAATATTAATTTATCATGGTTCACTTCCATTTAGGGAGCAGTGTTGGTCTCCTGATTTATTGTGTTTATTGCACATAGCCAGTCATACTAGTGAGTCTTTTATTTAAAATAGTGTAAATGAGAGTTTTCGTTTTAAAATAATACTAAATCTAAGTGTATCCACTAGATGTCAGCATTAGGAAAGATGCAGTGTAACATGTAGAGTCCTAGCCAGAGCAATGGGAGAGATTCAGTCTAACAAGTACTGTGTGAAGTCATGTATTTTGTGAGAGAGTCAAGACTAGAAATCAATTGTCCCAATTTCAGTTCAGTTGTACATTTATGTTACGTTTCTTTAAGGCAAGTAACTTCTCTCCATGTAATTACTAGACTAATGTATTGCTCTTGACGTGTGCTAGGGATTTATGGTGAGATTTTAGTACTTCTCTGGTGGTATTATGGCTGGGCACCTAGTAATACCTGAATCCTGCTTCTCCTCCTTTACATTTTACAAAGGAAGGAGAGTCAAAGGATCACTTTATTAATAGCTACACACTAGTACCTGATGATGATAGATTAGATATTGTTGGTAAAGGTAAGGACTAAGCTACTCTCTACAACTTCCTCTGTACCAGTCAGATTTCAACCAGGATAGCAGAAACCGTGCTAGGTATTTTTAAAAGGGATTTAACGTAAGGATTTATTTACACAAATGTTGGAAGCCTGAGCAAAAAGAGGATGCTGAGGTGTGCGTGTTTTTACTCACAACACTGCTGACACTAATTCTGAACTGTTTTCCAAAACCACTTCTGATACCAAATGTGTGGGGCTTTTTCCCCCCATGCCAGCCAATTCTCCCAACTCCCCAGACACCAACTGGGTGTCCTGCAGTTCATTTTGATTCTGACTCGATGTAGAGTCGGTGTACAGACTTCTCAGGGTAAGGGCTTCATCCTACAAGACTCCGTTCCACTCCAGATGCCATTCACAAGTCTTCAGTCTCCTTTACTTCTGACCATCCAGCTGTAGAAGGTGGTAGGGGTTCCCATGACTCCTTCCTCAGTTTGATAATTTGCTATAATGGCTCACAGAACGCAGAAAAACACTTTACTTATACTAGTACCAGTTTATTATAAAGGACTTTATAAAGGGTACAAATGAACAGCCAGGTGAAGAGGTACATAGGATGAGGTCTGGAAGTGCCCTGAACATAGGGGCTTCTGTCCCCATGCATTTGGAATATGTTTCCTTCCCATGTGGATGCGTTTACTAGCTTGGAATTGCCTCAGACTCCATGATTTAGGGGTTTTAATGGAGGTCCCATTATGTAGACATGACTGATTATAAATCATTGGCCATTGGTGATCAATCCAATCTCCAGTCCCTCTCCCCTCACCAGAGGTCAGGAGATAAGGCTGAAACCTGAGTATACCTTGTCTTTCTGGCATCCAGCCCTAGTCTTAAAGCTGTCTGGGGGACTCATTAAAATAAGAGATGCTTCTGTCACTCCCGAAGTTCCAAGGAATTTAGGAGCTCTAGGTTAGGCATGGGGGAGGGAGCGGTAAAGACCAAATATGTATTAAGTTACATGAGGTAACTAAGATATTAATGGTAACCGCAGGAAGCAACTGTCAATTCTGGAGTTGGGGGAAAAGAAGGCATGAGGTAGGTTAGGCAGAATTTTGGAGCTTGAAGGAGGAACTCCATAAGGCTGGAAGCTCAGACATCTTGGAGGGGGCCAGGCACTGTAAGGCATTCCCCAGGAAGCTAGAGCCTAGAGCCATATGGAGCTTTTGATGACAGGAAATGCTGACAGAACTTGAGAAACAAAAGAGAAACCTTCTTTTTTTAGTTTTATTTAAGTAATCTACCCAACGTGGGGCTTGAACACAGGACCCTGAGATCAAGAGTCGCATGCTCTTCTGATTGAGCTAGCCAGGTGCCCCAAAAGAGGGACCTTCTTTCTTCCCACCTTCCAATTTCCTTATAGCTGATGGGGCCCAGTGAGAAGCCAGGTAACAAAGTAGTCTAAGAAATACAGTCTTCAGCTTCTTAGTCCTAACATTAAAAGCAGATTATAGAAGGATGGGCTTGGGGGTGAGAGTAAATTAACTGTCACAGTCAACCTTTTTGACTACACAGTATTCATATGTCTTTGCTGATTTAAGTACAGGGCCACTGTTTTCATGCTTTCACAATTTGAGTTCTTGGATTGCTCATGCTCAGATAGTCTTAGGAATACAAGTGATAGGGAAAAACCCTGTGAATACAGAGTCCCAGAGGGACTGCTCAGTCTACATATTTTATCAAGTGTGGTAGAACCAGGAGTGGGAGAGAGCTGAAGTCCTGGGAGCTTAGGTTCTGCTTAAACATGCTTACCACGTAAAGATCAGAACAACAGGGACAAGAGAAAAAGGAAAGTCTTGGCTTTGCCGTTTATCGAACAAATATTTGTTGCTCAGACATCATCATTGTGCTAGAACAATGAACAAACCTGTTTAGCAGCTTCTCTTGTTGGAGAGAAGGGGGGAAAGAAAGAAATCGGGAGACAAAGGTCCGAGATGGTTCCGGTGTGATGTGCATTTGTAGTGCAATCAGTAGAGCAGATAGTATAATGTCAGGATAATTATTGTAGACGCTTTATCGTTAGGCTTGTTTGAGTTTTTTCTCTCCATTTTGATGGCACTCAGCTAACCATTGGTTTCCCACCAGTACAATCAACCGCTGTGTTCCTAATGTGAGTTGCAGCCATGTTAGAAGCTAAGAAGGAATTGTGATTATAACTCTCCTTTAAATTATTGTGTACCTAACTCATCCTTCAAATAAAGAAATGCCACTGGATCTCACCTGTTTACAGTTCTTAAATTAATTCAGTAGGTGTTTATTGGATATTTATTCTGTGCTGTGTTGAAGATTTACTTTGTATGCTTTTATTGTAGATGCACCAAATACATGTTTGGCCAATAAGGTCAATATTCAGCGAAAGCCAAAGCCAAAAATCGTCATGAAACACACATCTGGCATATATTAATTGAAAATTTATCAAAATGTTAATTATTACGATGTTAACTAATTTTAACAGAGTTTTAAAGTTTGACATACTGAAAATATTTTGTTCTTATACTGTTGTCAACTGCTAGATTACTCCTGGAGTCACTCTACTGTTCGTTTGCAATATTAAATCAACATTTGCTTTCAAATGGTGATGTCGTTTCATAGAAGGAGTTGTGCAAGCAAGACTTGGTGCAGTATTTGAAGGGGATGGTGCCTGCATATTTTTAGAAGCAGATGTGCAAAGTGAAATTGTTGATACCATTTGAAATTTTTTGAAGTCTGCTATTTTAGCTTGTACTTGCTGCTTTATGCAATCACTTGAGAAATGTTTGTCATTGAAGCTTAGATCCAGAAATCTGGCATTGGAGTTTGGTAACTGACTTGCAGGATAGCAAAACTGTGAATTTCTACCTGCCTTTCAACTTTGCATTCACCTAATTGTAACGTTTTCTATGTAGTGGATTGATTAGAAGGATCATTCCAGCATATGTCCTATATTTTTGTAATTAGTAGTTTGTAATTACTCTCTGTATTTTGTAATTACTCTGTAAGAGCCTGACAATTTAGTTATTGTTTAAACGGGTTCCAGCAGGTGAATTACTTTATCTGAAAGAACCATTGCTTATTAGTAATTTTGTTTCTGTTGGCAGTGTTATTCAGAGTGCAATATTAATTTTTTCTAACGTTAAAGTAGATTTTTTTTAACATAAACTTAGGTTCTTGATTGAGTGTATGACAAAACAACTCCCCAGTCTCCTGTATATCTGGTGGTTTGTTTTTGGAGAATTATGAAAGTGATTTACTATATTTTTGCTTATGCAAAATATATTTTGTTATATGGTGTTATAATTAGTTTCTGAACACACAGCTGAAGAGTGTGAACAAAGCTCAAGTTTGGGATTCCTTAGCTACTCTTGGCCTCCATTCATCATATGTGTGCCACTGTCAGTGAAGATTTGACCATATTTTTCATTACTGATTTTCCATTCTGTTAATATTTCTTTAAATTCGTGGTACATGTTTTATGAGAACCAGAAATTTCTTGGCAGACAAAGCCAAAGTGTGGCTGAATTCCACATTAACCCACTATCTTGTCAATTTTAAAGGCTTCCCGTTGTTTCTACAGATCTAAATGTCTTGATGATACAGAGAAATAGCATATGTAATATTAAATAATGTTTTTATGCACAACAGAATATAATTCAGCACCATTTTATAGTACTGTATTTTCTCGAAGACCTTTTTGCCTAGGATTCAGAGCTTGGGTAAATACAAGAAGTTCTTCGTCTTCAACACTAGAAGTGGTTGGCAGTTTATAGTTACTGTTTGATAAGTTTTTCCCCATTCACACACTTTTAGTCACTGTAAATTGGAAGATACGGAATTCTATTAAAGCATTCTTATAAAATCTGTTGTGAAGTTTTTTTTTTAGAGAGAACAAAGTATGTTTTTCAGTATCTCCTTTTTCTCTAACACTTTATCATATTTCTTTGTGTTCTTTGTTCCCTTTTCTGTGTTGACGATGAAAATGGATGTTGGGCTGATATTGGAGTTTGTCCTCCTTGTAAAATTTTGACGGAGCAGGATTGACACTCTTGTTTTTAATTCTTTCTCAGATTTGAAGAATTCCCAAATAGGACTTTTGGGGGAAGACTTAATGGTTTAAAAAGGAAACTAAATACTTAAACCCACATTTTCCAAGCTTTTTTTTTTTTTTTCTTTTCCTTTAATGTTACGAATGCTCCTCAATTTTCCAAAGATGAGAACTATGATATAGGCTGGTCTCCATTTTTACTTTGGAGCCATATTTATGGTTCTGGAAGGATATTATGTTTTTGCTTTGTTATTTGGGCATACTGTAGACTTTCTGGATACTCATGTATACTCCTATCACTTTATTTCTCTGATATTTAACATTTCAAAAATTCTTATTAGTTGCACAGAAGCCTACTGGCTTTTACTGAGAGAGAGAGAGACAGACTTCATTGATCTGACTAGGAAAATATGTGCTCTTTCTAAATTCCCAGGCCTTTTCTTTTCTTGTCAGTTTTCACTTGTATTTATCTTGCTTTTTCCTCTCCCCTTCTTGGAACACTTCGGAAACTTCACAGATTTTTAGTTTTCTGTGTTTTTGCAGCCATTCATTCATTCATCAGATGTCTATACTACCTACAACATCCCCGAGCATTGTTCCAGGTGCTGGGGGTAGAGTGGTGTTACAGCAGATCCCCTGCCTTCTTAAAAGTGCACCTTGCAGTGCAGGCAGCAAGTAGATAAAGGTAAAAATACGTGATAGACGTATGGTTGGTGATAAACACTGGTTTGGGAAGAGGAAGCCATACTACAGATGGACTAGTCAAGGAAGGCCTCTCTGAGGTGGTCTAATTAATCAGTGACCTCAGTGAAGTATGCTAGTTTGTCGCTTGAAGGTCCGTGGACAGAACGTTCCAGCTAGGGAAAAAGGTACAGAGCCTCCAAAGGAGAGAAATCTTGTTGCATTAGAGAAACGGCAACAGGCTGTTGTGAAGAACAATGGGAGGTGAGGCCAGAGGACGTCGGACAGATCATGTAGGGTTTTGTAGGGCCTCGTAAGAAGTTTGGATTTTATTCTGAGTGTGTCAGTAAGCCATTGCATGTTTTTGAGCAGAGAAGGTATGTGGTTGATTTATATTTTTAAGAGATTGCTTTGCCTCTTATAACAAAAACAGATTGTAATAGGACGCAAAAGTAGAAGCAGGCTTTTGAAGTAACCCTGACAAGAGGTGATGGTGGCAAGAAGAAGGCTAGAATAGCAGCAAACGAGGTAAGATGGGGTGTCTTTTAAACTGATGAGAAAAGTGTACTGAGGAGGAGGAGGGAGAGTCAGTTATGTCAGGCGGTGCTGACAGAGGAAGTAAGGTGAGGTCTTGAGAATTGACCATTGGGATTAGTAACATGCGGTTCATTTAATGACCTTGCCAGAATGATTTTGTTGGTGTATGGTTGGGCAGAAGCCAGGTTGGAGAGAGGGGGCTTAACAGAGATGGAGAGAGATACAAGATGATGAGTGCAAGCCACTCTCTTGAGGAATTTTGTTGCAAAAAGAAGCAAGGGGTAGGGTGGGAACTGTGGTGAGGGAAGCACAGTCAAGGTAAGTTTTTGTTTTGTTTAAGATAGAAGTAACTACCGATGCCAAAGGGAAAGGGATGGAAAAAGAAAAGCCATAAAGTACGAAAGAAACTCAGGAAAAATGGGTTGTTCTAAATGTTAGACGAAGCAAGTATTTCAGGAAGACGTGTGACAGACTGGGTCAGAGGCTATTAAGAGACCCAGTAAGTTGAAGTGTGAGAATTGCCCTTTGGATTTAGCCGGATGCAGGTTTCTGTGACCTTGACAGGGACCAGCTTCTTTGTATTGGTGGGAATAAAAGCCAGATTGGAATGAGCTGAAAGAGTGGGAGGTAAAAAGTAGAAGGCAATAACTATAGGTAGCTTACGTGGCAAGTTCTTGCTGTAACGACAGGCAAGGGTGCGCCTGGGTGGCTCAGTCAGTAAAGCATCCAACTCTTGATTTCGGCTCAGGTCATGATCTCCTAGTTCATGAGTTCAAGCCCCGTCGGGCTCTGCACTGACGGTGCGGAGCCTGTGTGGGAATGAATCTCTCTGTCCCTGTCTCCCAGCCCCTCCCCTGCTTGCTCTCACTCAAAAAATAAATAAGCAAACTTAAAAATAAATGAATAAAAAAAGGAGGACAGGCAAGATGATGTAGAGGAGACATGAAGCCTTGTAGAACCAGGTTGTGTCTCAGGAACAGGTGCGGAGGGTAGACTGGTTATTGATGAAGAAAGGGTGGTAGAAAGAACAGTAGAGGATTTTCTTTCTTTTTTCTGTAAACAATGTAGTGAGGTCATGTCTTGCATGTGAGGACGGAGGATAGATTGTTAGAGGTTTGAGATGAAAAATAAAGCCTTGTGGAACGGTCACCTGGTCAAGTGGGAGAGTAGGTTGATTGGAGATGCATAGTAGGATTATGGGGCGGAACTGAGGCTGTGCTTCATGTTAGTGGCCATATGTTTAAAGTAGAGGTTCTTCACTGGGGCAATTCTGCCCCCAGGAGGTATTTGGCAACATCTGGAGGTACTGTTGGTTATTACAACCGGGTGCTGGGGTGATACCAGTTATCTAGTGCGTAGAGGCCTTCAATGCTGCTACACATCCTACAGTGCCCAGGACAGCCCCACAGCGAAGAATTCTGTGGTTTAAATGTTAACAATGCCAAATTGAAGAAATCCTCATTTATAGGGATGCTAAGCAGTACATTTGTGAGCTTTTCTTTTTTCTCATCCCTCACCCAGGTATACGAAGTTTATAAAGTGGATGTGAAGGAGACTGACACTAAGCGAATAGAGTAATTCAGATTGTGTTCAGTATGCTGAAGGAAGAAGTTAGGTGATGTGATAGAAGGTAATGAGATGTGGTGGTAAGCTTCTATGCAAAAAGATGGCAGACAAAAACTAGTCCGAAGAGGGGACATTTGAGGGGCCTGAAGAATGGGGGGGGGGGGGGGAAAGCCAGCCATGGGAAAATCTTTGCAACTAGCATTCTAGGCAGAAGAGAGCATTATAAAGCCCCCCCTGAGCTCAAAAGGGTAAATGAAGCAACAACATCTCTTAGGAATTTTGTAGAAAGGGAGGCGATAGTGTATTAACATACAGTTGTGTTTCTGTTGGCTTCTCTAATTAAAGAAGCTTCTTTTCAAATGTTTTACGGGAAAATGATCTAATGTATTTATTAAGTGCCTTTCATGAGCTCAAAAATACATTCCACAGACTTTAGGCCCAGAAGAGCAAGTTCCTTTCCAGATAATTCACGAACTTTGAAGCAGACCTGTAACATAAAGGCTCCTAGTCGCAGAATTTTACCAGAAATACTGTGAACACTTGAAGTAACCTGGATCTGGTGTCTGTGTGTTAAATTTCTTTTTAGCTTTTTAGTAAATGCTTATAATATTTAGTTTAATCCAGGGATTACGATACAAGTAATTTGAAAGAGAATCTTTAGATTTTTCCTTCTAAATTCAAATGTTGTAAGATTTACAGTTTATTATTTTAAATTATAATATTCATTATTTACTTTGAAATTGTGCTTCCGAAGTATATCAAATGTTTTGGCCCAAGTTTTATATAATCTGAAAAATCTTTTATATCTTTTAGTATCTCTTTGTCACATTCATTTGTTAATCTGAAACTTAGAAATGTTATTAGAACTTTTTTAGATGTAAATGATGGAAACCCACCTCAACTAAACAGGTAAAAAAGGAAATTGATTGAAAGAACTTAGGGTATCTTAAAACCAGAGGAAAATCCAGCAGCTGAACTGAGGGAAATGGCAGCTAGAATTCAGGAACAAGTAGAGATAGAAATCAGTGACTTGAGGACCTTAGGACACTTTTCTCTAGTGCATGCTGGCTTTATCCTTTTGTGACAGACTGGCTTCCTGTATGGCAGGAAATAGGGCTGCCACACACATTCCATGGGTTCTGCAGCAGAGAGATTGCCAAGCATAGTCACTGAATGTTTTTGCTTCTGTTAACCCATTTAATGATTTTAGGAACCTTCTGCAGTGGATATTCATATTATGCACAGTTTACAGATGAGGCACGGAGAAATTAGGAAACTTGACTACAGTTGCAAAGCTTGAAAGGAAATGGCAGAGCTGGAGTTTGGACCCACGCCATCTGGTGCCTACCAGAGCTGACAGGTTGACAGTTAGCTACTATCTCATATTTGCTGCAGTCAGAGGATGATGGGGACTTTTTGTTGTGTTTTTACCTAGAGAGTTAAACTATGCCAGACAGGGATATGGTTTTAATTTGTTTATCATTATTAAAAAGATATGACAACTGATAGTGTTATGGTGAACTGTTTTCAGATCTTTGAAAAATTCTGTGAGTTTTAAAAGAAGTTATTTATTTTGGGATGTTTGGGTGGCTCAGCTGGTTGAGTGTCTGACTTCAGCTCAGGTCATGATCTCACAGTTCGTGAGTTTGAGCCCTGCATCAGGCTCTATGCTGACAGCTCAGCAGAGCCTGGAGCCTGCTTCGGATTCTCTGTCTCCCTCTCCGCCCCTCATCTACGCATGCTCTGTCTCCCTCTGTCACTCTTTTAAAAATTATTTAAGTACTCTGTACACCCAACACAGGGCTTGAACTTATCACCCCAAGATCAAGAGTCGCATGCTCCTCCAATTGAGCCAGGCTGGCTCCCCAAATTCCATGAGTTTTTGTTCAAAGAGACACATACAATGTGCTTTGGGTACTAGATCTGCCTTGACTGTTGTATGGTAAGGAAACTTTCTGCCTTGGACCACGGTTGTACTACATCAGTGGTTCTCAACCAGGGATGATTCTTCTTGGGGACATTTGGCAATCTCTTGAGTCATTTTTGGTTGTCACAACTAGTGTGTTGGGTTACTGGTGGCCTCTAGTACAAATAGGCCCAGGATGTTGCTAAACGTCCTGTAGTATGAGACAGACCCTTCTCCGTAAAAGAATTATTCATCCCCAGATGTTAATAGTGCTGGGGTTGAGAAACCTGTACCAGATACGCTGGGCCATTTTCAAACTAAGTGTCTGTGTTTGGGATGAAAAGGTAAGAAATTCTAGATTTTTGAGTACTTGTGGAGAATGAATAGGTCAGGACCAAGTACGATGCACTTTGAGCAGTTTAGGGTCACATTAGGCTAGGGTGCCTTGAAAGAAGGACCAAATAGTGGAAGAAGTTTACAGAGGGAGATGTGGGAAAACGGAGCAGACAAACTTGGCCAATTTTGATTATTTTCCTTGAGGATCGACTATGCATACAAGTAAAAAGGTAAGGAAACCTAATCTCCCTTCCTCCCTGTACCTGATGATGATCTCATAGGATATTTCTTGGCAAAAATGGACTAAACTTGGGCTTTGTTATTTACTCTGATTTATAACATTGAAATTCATTAATAACTTGACTCTGGTTTGTATTAAAGAAGTAGAGCTCTTATTTTTTGAGAGTTAGTTTGTGATTTTCAGGTGACAGTGACAACAACAGCCAACATTTATTGGGCATTTTGTGTGCCAGGCACTGTGCTAACAAGTCAGTGCTTAATCTCATTGAGTTCTCATAACCCTTTAAAATAGTTACTCTGATTTGTATATTTTACTGTTGAAGAAAATGAGTCCCAGAAAGATTAATTAGCATCCTCAAGGTCAGGCAGCTTGTCAGCTGGAGTTGGAATTCTGGTTTCGTTCCATAGAGTACACTCTTAACCACCAGACGGTGTGATGCCTTTTTCCTCTTAGAGACATTACACTTCTTTCTTATGCTTATTTCCCATCTGTAGTTGAAGTTTTGATACCATTAGGTAATTCTTTGTATATCTGCTCTTAGTTCTTGGTAGGGAATTTATATATGTTTGGAAACAAATATTCCATAAATTAAAGCTGTGAGATATACTATTTCCAAATGGTTTCAAAGGAAAAAAGTAACTCTTGAGTAAATTTGGTAACCAGTGTGAGATCTTATTTAGATGTGATGATTTTGGAAAAATGCTTGTACTTTCCGTGTATAAAAGCTTAGAATTAAACTTTTTACCGTGTATAAGGTATTTAAGATGAACTGTTTCCTCTTAGCTTTAACCTCAGTTTATCCATCTGTGTAAGACATTGTACAAAATCTTTCCAATGAAATTCTGTGTAATAAGGATTTTAATATCAAAAATAAGATAGATTCTGACCTCTCCCATTGGAGGAATATTGTTTTAAAAGAGAGAGGACTTTTCAGTATTTATCATATTTGTGAATACATTTTAACATTTGTGAATTTAACACTTGTGAATAAATTTTAACATTTTCTAAGAAGTGTGTGTGTCCCTGTGCCACACTTTGACCTTTAAAGCAAGTAACTGTTACGCATATGCTGTTACTTCCTCTTTGGGAAGCTTAAAGTTAGATACCCCTGCCATTGCCCAGGGAGTAGTAGGTGGAGGAAGAGGGGAATGGACCACACAGGTGGCTGAAAGTCCTAACTCTTTTCAGATTTTTTTATAATGGGGGTGAATAATAAGATGTCTTCTTTCATTGATTAAATGTTGATTAATTATAATCAATGTTGATTCATTGATTGTTACTTTTATGTTTTCATTTCATTCATACTTGCCAACAGTTAATATTTGGAGAAAACATATTGAAACTTGGAGAGGGGAGGATGTGGGGTGCCTGTGATCTCATAGTCTGCCTTCCCTAGAGTTACTGCAACTTCAAGGTTTCAACTTGGTTTCCTGGATGTTCCTGACACCTCCTTCCACCTTCATCCTCCCTGAGTCATGGCAAATTTTGGTACAAGATTTATGCCAATGCCTTATTTTTACTGTTCATCCTCTGCAAACTTACTAAGTTGTGATGATGTTTGCTGGCTCCCTTTTGCTTGTTTGCTGTGTTAACTTTCAAATGACATACTTCACATGGTTGTATATAGTTGATACTGTTGAATTATCAGTCTGTGAGTGAAACAGTGAAAAGTCTGATTAACCTTAGGAGTATAGAAGATGTAAGAAATACTGGTTTATGTGTGGTAAAAATTTTTAAATGGGTCATCAATTGATAATTTCCTTTAGTCTTTAATGGTTAAATGTGGTTTGAATGCCATCTTCCTAGTATTCTCATTAGGGTTTAATTTTGCAAGAAGGAAACTATCCCTATTATTTAAAAATAATGGTCTCAGTCTTTACTTATTTGAGAGATCTATTTTTGATGTTAATTTAAATTGAGAATATATGCCTCAAACATTTTAAAGGAGTAACACTAGCATAGATATTAATCAAATGTAAATATTGCAAGTAATATGTAAAAAATCTAATCTTTTTTCCAATCTTGCTTTATGTAACTTTTTTGATATGTGGAAAAGAGGGACAGGAGTTATAAACTCAGAGCCAAATGTGCTTTTGTTGTTCCAAATTTTCAATGCCAGAAATATATAAACCTGCACCTGTTGGTAATTATGAGCAAGCCAGCCTTTGCCGAATCCCAGGCCTCTGCTTAAAATTTTTTTTACTGGAACTAAATGATGTTGCCATTTTTATTTTTAGGTTTGCTGGCATGGGTAATCTCATTAAGGTGCTAACCAGGGACATAGACCACAATGCAGCACATTTTTTCTTGGACTTTGAAAGTAAGTCTCTTTAGCCCTTCACAGCTGGTGCATAATGGTAAAGGTGAAAGATGAACTATATTCACACCGCAGTGAAGGCTGGCCCGAATATTTGTTAATAAGATATGGGGATCAAACAAAGTTTGCATGATTTTTTTCTCAGTCGTAGGCAAACATCACCATCATATGTATAATTCTTTAGTTTTTCATTTGCTAAAATCATGTTGAGTCTGTAGCCAGTGCTGTCCTTTCATTAGTCCATGAAGCAAGCAGCCTTATGATGAACATTCTAATAGTATGCCTTGGTGACTACGCCCAGCAATGTTTGCTCAGAATCCTCTGATAATTTTATAAAAAACCAGAATCGTGCTGCATATCCAGAATCAATACTTTAAACAACTTCCACAAATTTATAAATAATCCAAATTTGGTTAGAAATATATGCATTATTTAATGGCATGCAGGAAGTAAGTTGAATATTCTGTGTTAAGATGAAATGCAAAGGTGAGCTGTGGCCAAAACTCTTAATATTTGGCTTTGGAATAAATTGTTGTTTCAGTGCAATATTAAACAAGATTATATGTGAATGATTCTTGATAAGAAATTTCTTTTTCAGAATACTAGCACTATTGGAATACTTAAAGAATTTTTCATTATAAGGCCATTAATGAAACTTGTCTTGGGAGAATTTTGAGAAGAAGTAGAGCAACAGTTGTGCCATTGTGTGCAGGAAAACCACATTTCACCTCTAGGTCCTACATACCAACACCTTGAGAACCCGGTTTGCTGTTTGCCAGAGCACAGTCTGGGCAACCCTGAAGGACGAATTCATGGCCTAATGAACATTTTCCCTGTTACTTTTTTTTTCTTTTTTTTTTTAAATAAATTTCAGATGTTCTTTTTTATAAAGGGATATTTTCTCTTTTCTCATTCTTGTCTTGACAGGTACCTTAACATGGGGAATCTTCTTAAAGTTTTGACATGCACAGACCTTGAGCAGGGGCCAAATTTTTTCCTTGATTTTGAAAGTGAGAAGATGATTTTCTATTTCTCTTTGCCTGCCGTAGACTGCGTCTGTCCTGCACTAAACGAATGTTTCCACTTTGCCATCTTTTTAACTGCTTTGCATGACTGAGCTATGAATTGTTTGAGTAAAATTTCTGGTGCCTTCTAGAACTGGAAATCATATTTTATAGATTGCATTGTAGTAAAATGTTTTCACTTGAAGTTTTGTGAGAGTCCTATCTCCTGGTTGGACATTATTTTATAATTGGAGATCTCTACTGAAAACATTTGAGATACTCCGATGAAAACATTTGTATGAAAAAATTGTGGTGGAAAGGACAAATGCTACTTTGAGATTTGTTAATAGAAGCCATATTTGGGGAAAAATTTGTTGCAGCTGAGAAAAATTGACTAGGTTTTAATCATTCTATGTATCTATTGAAGTATTTTAAATACAAATCTGTTCATGAAGGCCATTCAAAGCTCAGTAATTTGGGCATAATATTAAAAGGTAAGTGTGAACCTTAATTATTTAATCTTTACAGATAATTTGAAAAGTTAAACTCATTATATGTATTTATTTCAGGAATTCATTTTTGTTCTAACTCTAAATAAAAAGAAAAATAATGGGTTCACAGACCTTTAAGTAATTTGCCTTCTGTTTGTTTTATGTTGCATGACCTATTGTAATATGGTCTAAGAGTGGCAGGTAAGTGTCATTGACCCCTGTGCATGTTGGAAAGCTTTTGCTTTTTGGCTGTCTGTATCGCTTTAGCTTATCTGGTTGTCTAATTGAGAACAATGATATTAAATTGGTTGTTTCAGTGTGAATGTTGCTGTTTTAACTTACGTTATTAGAAAATTGTTAGGAAAGGGTGAAGAGATAGAAGGTTATAAGTCGTGTGATCCCGGGCATTTTCATCTGAAATTAAAACATTTGAACAGATTTTTAAATACTTAAAATTTAAGACCTTTTCTGGTTTTAAAAACAAATCCCTTAAAATCTATCCCCAGAGAGTCATTGCATTCTCCATCAACTTCACTTTAGTTTATGTGCTACTACACAGTTCATTCTACTTTGTGAATAATTTAAATATTTTTTCTGTAAACCAGGACAGTTGGTAGGAACACATCAGTTTGTAGCTTACCTCCATTTTATGGAATAATTTGTGGTCTCTGATAAGTTCTTTTACTTTTATTACATTCCTATAGATGTTTTGTTACAGTTTGGGTCCTGCGTACAGGCTAGCAAAGAATAATGTCAATATCAGGACCGTATTAAATTGTTGGGTTTTTAGGGGAAGATGTTATTAAATGAAGGTTAGTTTTCTTGACCCTTCTCAACAATTTAACAATGCCGATTTAAGTGCATGTTCAGCATGAATTTTAATCAGCTTGGGGATGTTAAGCAGATTGCTGACTTGAAGATTCTTCTTTCAGACGAGGCGACTTACATTAGAGCTGTATTTTAGTTTATCTGCATCTGTTTCAAACTGGTCTTGTGTATTTTTCTGCTATTCTGTCTCCTTTTTATTCTGTCTCGAATTCCTTACATTTGCAGAATCTTGGCTTTGATATGGTCAAGATCTTGTTCAAGACTTGGCACTTGATCTTTTTATAAACGTAGCATCATGTTTTGGTCAAGTGAGAAGCATGAATTTTAAATATTTTAAAGATGAGTAGTATTGTAAATATTATTTGGTCTTGGTTTTGTAGTCTTTGGGGGTTTGGACCATTATCCTTAAAATTTAATAGCTAATTTAGTAGCAGGAGAACGTTAAAAGTGCTAACACCACCAGGGGGAAAATAAGCAATAATGAAGAACTATGGGTAAAGTGTTAACTTGTTAAAGGCAGATGTAAAGTAAAAGGTGATATCTGTTGCCTTTATCAGCCAGTGTAGAACTTTTCGTTTGACACTTACTGGTATTCTGTATATGAGGCCAGAGTTTGCCTGTTGTTACTTCTTATCTAGATTTTTAAATATGTTTTCTTTTGATTCCAACATTAGAGTTCTCTTAGTCAATTTTATCTTTCATCTATTTGCGTATTTTCTTCTTTTTGGAAATATGCATTTGTAAAAATTGATCTTATCATTAGACTATTTTAGGGACTTTTTAGCCCATCACATGGGTCCTCTCTTCAACGGTTGTAGGCCAGACTAAGAATTGTCAACACAACTGACTTGCCAGTTCGTGGTGTTTACTGAGAATAAAGCCACATTCTTTTATTAAGTAGAATATTTGGTGTTACATTGTTCCAGGTTGAACGATAATGTTCAGGTTACGAGAGTAATTTGACTTTATTATTATACTGTTCCATCATTCCATCACTCAGAATGATGGAATAGTATAATAATAAATCTATTTACAGCGAGTAATAAATCTAGATTTACAGTGAGTAAATCTGGCTTACTGCATTTCTCTGGTTGGGCAACTTATAGAAATAATTCCATATAGATAGATATACTGATATTTTGTATCAAATTGTGTACACATTAAGTATTCTTGTGCATATAAAACATCTGATGGAATCCTGTAGTTTACAAAATGAAGATGTCTGTAAGTCCTTACTCCTTTAATTTACATGCATGCACGTACATGTACGGGTTTCCACTTCAGTTCCACATTTAAGGCTTGCCCCCTGTGTGCCAGCCAGTAGATGTTGGGATGCAGAGATAACTAAGATATAACCCCTGCCTTTGGGGAGTTCTCAGTCTAGTAAGTTAGAAATGCAAACTGATAATTTCATTTACATAATTACATTCAAGTTGTAGATCACAAGGAATTAACCGTACCTAGCAACGAGTAGTTTGGACATCATGGAAGACTTTCTGATGGTGACCTTTGAGTTGGGTTGTGGGAGGGTGAGTTAGAATGTTTCAGGGCAAGGTAGTGGAAGGACACTGTAGTGAGAAGGAACAGCATCTACAAAGGTCTTAAGGCATGAGGTGACATTTCTGTGTTCAGTGAGACATTGTTATCTACCCTTGAGGTGTACTAGAAAAAGAGCCTTTTTCTGAAATTATACCTGTATGATTTTATTTTAAGAATAATGGTTCAATTAAGATACAAGCCCAGAGCTGCCTCATGAATTTTGGCAGCAGTTATGCTAATGGCAGTATATAAAAGAGCATTGAATTGGGGGCTGTGTAGCCTCTTCTGGTTTTTGGAATTGCTTATTTTATCATGACATTAAGAGCTGTTTCTAATGACAGATCTTTAGCCTGAATAACCACTGTATGTATTAATTCATTAAATTGTGGTTCTCGGGAGAAGAGGGACTTTTATTTATTTTTATGTCCCTCTCCAACCTTCACATAATGCTTTATAAACGGTAGAAGTTTAGTATTTGTTAGTTAACTCGATTTACTTATCTCCAGGTAGACCAAAATAGAGTAAACAGAGGTGGTGGCTTATAAATGAGGAATAGAGTCTTACTTTCTCTGATTCTTTGTTAAAGTGCCTTTCCATTTAGTCCTACATTTCCTCTAATTCTCGTGTCTTTTGTGTGACTTGTCCCCCGCAATCTTGTAAAACTACTGATATCCACTCTTGTAGTCTAACTTTATTTTCCCATTTTACCTCTTGCATATTTTCAGTTGCTTTTGCCCTGTATTTTGGGATATCTTTATTCTGGCATTTTTTTAGATTTATTTTTCTAAAATGATGTAGGATTATATTTGTACAGAGGTAAAAATGCATTATAGCTTCCTTTAACTTATGCTGGAGGTGTATTTATATCTCTGTACCTTCTCATTCTTTCGCCAAATGCGTGTTACAGAAAATCTGCTGGGCACTGAGTTTACCTGCTGTATACAGTGTATGCACTGTGCACCGAGGTCCCTGCCTCGATGAGACTTCTGGAGACAGATCGGAAATATTACCGCATGATCGAGGGCAAGACCAAAGCAGAACGACTCCATATCACAGTTGCAATTTTTACGCGATTTGCTTTTTGTTATTTTTCTTCTATAGCTGCTCTTTGCCCCCTTTGTCCCAGAACAGATCGAGTTTCAGCAGTTATTTTCAGTGACTCCTTAATAGGAAAGTGGTACAAGATTGTTGCAATACTTCATTTTACCTGCAAACAATGAGAGCAACTAAAACATGCTTTCAATTCCCTTGAACAGCTTTTTAAAACTTAGCTTGGTGACTGATCACTACTCCTACTCCCAGTAGTTGATACTTTATTTTGTCCTTTTGTTAGCTGGTTAAGTGGTAGATTTTTCTCTAGGTAATACAGTGTTTCATTCTTTGCCGTGAAAAATCAAAGTGACAAGTCTTGGTTGCATTATATGATACCATTTTTTGAAAACTTTATTTTTATAGTCTTTCTCCCACCTTTTTGCATGACTTGCTATCAGTAACGTGGTGCTTATTACCTGTCTGCTATTTTGTTTGTCTTCATATCTACAGCAGTCTGCAGCAGCTTTCAAAATTATAAATGTGACTTTCCTGTGATAGTCTAAACAGTGTTTAATCAGTGTGGTGCTGGGTATTTTTCCACCCTTAGGGGGAACTGGAATCTTCTCCTTTATTTTTAAATTTCTTGGTACTTACTAAACTTTTAATAATTATTAACCACTTCCAAGGTCTACTTAAATCTACTTGATAATGTTTCTTTTGTATGTAAGTCTCAGTGTTACATTTTTCTGTTAACTTCTAGTCACCATACCAAAAATACAGTTCAGTATTTTCAAACTTGACAAATCTCTTTTGATATATAACAGTCAAAATATTGTCCTTTGTCATGAATTCCCATTTCATGAAGTAAAATGATGATCTGTGTCTACTATTGATGTTATGTCTGTGGTTTCACAATTCCATATGAAAAAGTATAACACTGCTGTTTTGCATGTAAGAAAAGTATTTTTCCCTATTGCATCTGGTGTAAGTATAAAAGTTGCGAGGTGTGCTTTTTTTTTTTTTTTTTTTAGTGTGTGTCTGTTACTTTGGAGATTATGGTCTGGCTAAATGTGAAAATTACTTCAGCTAAATGACAAACCCTGATTTTTAAAAAAACCATTTAGCTGCAATATCAGTATTTGCTCCTAGTAATCCCTCTATGACTTTGTACACAGAGTAGTTTTAATTTGGCTCCTCTTGTGTAACTATTTTGTCACGGTATTTTTATTAAAAAATTAAATGATTTTTTAGAGGAGATTTGGAAAATAAGGCAAGATATGAGAACACAAATTCTTAAGTTAGCTTTGCACATGAATGATACTCTATTGTTGCTGCTGTACTTTTTGAGTATGTTGAAGTTAAAATTTGATACTCTGATTTAAAAAAAAAACTGGTGTATTTTGACTAGTTGGCAGGTTTTAAGAGGTGGAATTGAATTCTGACTTGCCCATGTGCAAAATAAATATGTTACAGTTATTGGGCATGTGGACTCCCTAGTTTTAAGTGTGAACTCAGTTTCTTTAACTTTTCTAAGGAAAGAAAGAAAGACATTGTATATTTGTGGGGAGGTGAAGTGGGTGCAGAGAAGTCTAAGTACTAGTTTCACAAGTGGTAGCCAAAAGGGAGTTCTCAGAAATGCTCTCCATTCATATTTCAATTTGGTCTGCCTCCCCTTTCCCCGGAAGAAGAATGTTTGTGTGGAAGAATTCAGCCAGCACAGTTCTTCTCTAAAACATTATGTTAATCACGGTGTTTATCATTTTCAGTGCTTCATGCCTTAACTGTAGCATTGAACATGGTCTAATTGGAATGATTTATGAGAAACTAAGTTTCACAGATTGCCCATTTTTCTCCAAGCAAAAAAAAAAAAAAAGAAACACCAAGTATTAAATAAAAAAGATTTATTCCTCCTTAGAGAAACAAATGACCAAGTTATTAAAAACAGGATTTCTGTTACCTCGAGTTTAGCAGAGAGAAATCCAGATTTAGTCATCTATTAGCATATGTTCTGTGGCTGACACCACAGGTGGTGGAAATGCCCATATGTTTGTGTTCCTGATTATGCTTTTTATGACTGTAATTCTCCCTTCATTTTTCTCTCACTCAGTCCCAAGAATGGGGGGAGTCAGCTTTTGATTTCGTATTTCAAAATTTCAGTAACAGCTTTGCAGCTGAAAGTGTCTGGTTTTCAGCAGCCTACTCGTTCTGGAGCAATGTCATGAGTTGAACTCCTCTGCACAGGACTCTTGACTTTGTGCTCATCAGCACAGAAGTTCATTGGCACAGAATTTAAAGTGGTCTGTAGAAAAGGAGAGCATCTAACTACTGTTCTTTTAAAATAGTTTTTAATTTTTCATATCAAAACTTAGTCATTAAAATGAACTTTGTAGGAAAATAGTTGGGAGTCTTAAGCTGGAGATGAACAAGATATATTAGTAGACCTTGCATTTCTGTTGGATTAAAGTAAATCATTATTTATGCATTCACAGTCATTGGTAATGATTATGATATATACCAAGCCATGATTTGTAACTTTAAATAGTAATGTTTGATGTTTCCTTGCTCCTTTGTGATATTTACAAACTTGAGGCTAATTATTCAAATGTAGAAGTATGAAAAAATTACCAGTCTTTTCTAAGAAGTGTGAAGTTAACATTGAATAAAATGTTAGGCATCTTTAGAAATTGAGATTGTTCATTGTTTAGAGTTATACATGTACTAAAAAAAAAAAAAATCATGTGACTGTAAATTTTTTTGTGCTTTCCTGCTATTTAGATGCCCAGCCTACAGAGTCTGAGAAGGAAATTTATAATCAGGTGAATGTAGTATTAAAAGATGCAGAAGGTATCTTGGAAGATTTGCAGTCATATAGAGGAGCCGGCCATGAAATACGAGAGGTAAAGCATGTTTAAACATTTTCCAATAAACTAAAATTCACTACGTCCCTCTTCTTAATCTCTATTGTTTTGTATATATTTTCAAATTCTCCCATCCAAGTACTAACCAGGCCCGACCCTGCTTAGCTTCCGAGATCAGACGAGATCGGGCGCGTTCAGGGTGGTATGGCCGTAGACTATATTTTCAAATTCTCTATTGCATATTAAGTGTTATATTTAAAGGAAGATCACTTGCATTATTTCAAAAGTGGTTGTATTGATACAAGGGTAAAAAGGAAAACAATGTTGTATAAATATGTAATTTCTGTATATTAAATTTTTGTTTATTTTTTGGTTGCTCTTCCACCTGAAATTTACAGTATCCAGTGGGGACTATTTATACTTTTCTTTTTGAGAAGAGGAGAGAATGTAACTTTCTGTGGCCTTTTGTCCTGCCAGTCTGTTTTTTTCCTTCCTCCCATGCTTCTTAGGAGAAAGCTGCTATCATCCTTGTGGTCTGGACTCCCCCAGCTCTGTCTGATGACTTTACACCATGAAGCAAATATTTGGTGTGGTCTCAGCTTGCTTCTCGTGAGCCTCTGAACTTATCTAGGTTTCTATCCATCTATCTCTTACTCCACTTCTTCTGTTTCTCTGAAGAAGCTGTGTCTCTACTTGTTACCAAGATTTATTTCTTTGCCTTTGTTCTGCATCCTCCTCTTGGAACTTTATTAATTATTCCTTCTCTTAAATAGATCTTTTGTGTTTCTGGTTTCTGCTTGACTTCTTCCCATCAGAGTATACACATAATCAGGTGCCCTGTACCACCCAAAGAAACTCCCTGGCCTCTGGGCCCTTATCTGTATTTCTTGAAGACATAGCTCTGTTTCTTCATTTTTTCCCACCCTTCTGCTTCTGTTATTCTTGGGTATAACCAACAGTGCACAGAGGTTGTCAAGGAGCAGTCTGACGCTGGGTTGACGGTCCACATCCAACTCCATTCGTCTAATGATACTTGGAGTATTAGTGAAGGCAGAATTAAATGCAGGCACCAGAAAACAATTCAAGAAATGTTTCGGGCTAAGGGGCCACAGGTTTTTGGCATTTGGATGGTTAATATGAGGGAGAAAGGGGAGTTACAAATGATTCCAGGGTTTCTGGTTTAGATTAGCTGTTGGTAATATCATTAGCTGAGGGAAATTACAGATTAACGTGAATTCTGTTTTTTACCTCTCATGCACTGGACTGTTGTTGCCTGAATGTCTTGCACATGTACACTTTCCTTCCTTCACATCCCAGCAGTTACTTCCCCCTTACTCCGTTGCCCTAGTGCTGTGCACACGTTTCTTTCATGGTAATCATCTCTTTTTGAAAAGACCATTGAAACGTAAAGTTTATGACTCCACTACCACCTCCAGCTTGAGGAGGATAAACCTGGTTTCTTACTAATTTTTGTGTCATCAGCACCTAACACAGTGCTTAGTAAGCAGTTCGTAACCGTTGAAGAAAGAAATACAAGAGCTTAGACTAATCTCGCCAATATCATTAGCTTAAGTGAAACCTTAAGATTTCAATAAGTGAAGGCATGTACCCATTTCTGTGAAATTCAAGTTCTAAACATTTGAACATATTTTGAAAAATCAAACATTTATGAAATGTTTAAATGATTAAACACGATCTTAATTAACTAATGAGAAATTAATTTCTTCCCTATAGGTCACAACAGTTCACCAGTTGCTCTAAAAATGTTTCTCCTTGTTGATTATTAGTGCTCCAGATTATTTTTAATTGTTCAGTATTATATCATTAGATTTCTTAAAAGTTTGTTTTATGATTGAATTCTGATCAGCTGGTTACAGTTGTCACCTATGAACAATAAAGAAAAAAACATCTCATTTGCTATAGAGATACAGACCATTACCTATTTAATATAGACCATTACCTGTTTTTAAGGTTAAAACCCTTAGGATTTTTTTTTTTTTTAAAACTTGCCAAGTGAAGGGTTACTCTGCTTCTGTGTGGAAAGGCTCACTACAATGAAAGTTTTTTCCCCCCCAGAGTCTTTATATTGACTTATTGTAATGTATATGTCAACTTAACTGAATGCAGTTGTAAATTTTTGGAAGAGGGTAAAATGATAGAAAAGCTTCTATATAAGCCATTTCAAAGAGAACTTGTGGGGATGTGAAACCAGGAGCCCTAAATGCTGTGACCAAAGGTTGGAGTTCTCCATAAGACATTATAGTCACTCAGTTCAGTGCTGAAGCCACGTTCAGTGCACTTGTGGCATCCCATGATTGGTCAGGTGGGAAAGTAGGTAAATGTTGCAAAGTTAAAAAAAAAAAAAAAAAAAGAAAAAAAAGTTTATATAGAAAAATAACACTTGAAGAATAGTAAAAGAAAAGGGGAGAATAACCAGTAATGGTAAGAAATTCACCTGACCAGGCCTTTAGACTTAGTACAAAGGTACCTTCATTTCATTCCTTGGTAAAGGAAGTAAGGACAGAGAAATAAGTAAATAAAATAGATATAAAATATGTAAGCTAGAAAACTCTTAAAAAAACAGCATTTAAATCTGTAGATTTAGGCTAAGTGTTTAACCATTCAGGCATTTGAAGAAATTTTCACTGAGGAATGCATATTGATGTTTGGGTTTAACTCTATAAGCAGAATGTATTTCTGAATAATAGAAAAACAGTTTAAGAAAGGAAGGTACAAATAAAAGCTGATTGTACCAATATACAAATATACAAAGAACAGATGTAACTAGGTACCTGTCAATATGAAGACTTAAATAAACAATATGAAGACTTAAATAAACAACCATTCTACCTATGAAAGAGCACAGTCTATAGAAAAATGTTCACATTTACTAATAATGCATACTTTTGTCAAGCAGTTTGATTGTATATGATGCTAAGTTGTTAAAAGCTCAATACTGGTTGGTTTATCAAGGAACAGGTAGTCTTAATGCAAGTGCTATTATAAAAATGCCTTTTTGGAGGTCAGTTTGGCAGTGTGTAAAAATAAGATCTATCAAAATTATTTGTACTCTTGCACCAGATAACTTGGTCTTTCAGATAATATTTTCTGCAATGTGAGTATCTGGTGCAGGACCATTAAAGTGGAAGGTGAAATGTAAAAACCTATACTGAGGATGTGGAGTTAGAGATGTCTTTGCTTAAATAGTATTTTATTAAACATGACTGAAACAGAATAAAATTTGACTTAATGTAGACTCTGTTAAATACACAAAACTCATTCTCTAGGGTAAACCACTATTAGAGAGGGAAATAAGAGCTCTCCACTAATGTTTTGATATATCTATACCAGTTTTAACAATTCTGAAAATGAGAGTTATAATATCTGCTACATGACAGTCTCACCATTGCCATTTACAAAGTGTCCTTCTCTGTGTTGGGCCATACTGGGTGCTGTACCAAAAATGTTGCCTAACAGCAGTGAAACCACGTGAAAGGAGAAGGAATCAGAATTACGAGAACCATAACATGTTGTCCTAAAAGAGCAGCCAGTGTCCACTTCTAAATCCAGGCAGGGCAGGCTCAGGGGAAGTCTTTAACTCCCTCAGTTGTGAAAGTGGGTGACGTTTGCCTGCGTGTTTTGATATTATGAGAATGAGTTTAATATTTTGAAAATAATTTTTAGATCCTTGCAAGAAAAGTTAGATAGGCTTCTCAACAGAAGAAAAACAACTTTTAATTTTTATCTGTTTGCTTATTTCTTGAACAATAAAGTTGTGCCACTTGATACAAAGCATTGCTAAGATGGGGCTCGAGGCTTATAGAACTTCCTCATATATGTGAGAGTAGTATCACAGTCCTTTTGGAATATTCCTATTAACGTGAAATCAGTATTGTTAACGTGTAATGTCAGATTTCCTTCAAATATTTCTAGGTAGTCACATAAATAGGATTCACTTCAGAATCCTGTCGTGTTTGAATATCATTTAAAAACATTTTGTATTTAAAAAATCAAGAGACGCCTGGGTCGCTTAGTCGGTTGAGCATCCGACTTCGGCTCAGGTCATGGTCTTACTGTTTGTGGGTTCAAGCCCAGCATTGGGCTCTGTGCTGACAGCTTAGAGCCTGGAGTCGGCTTCGGATTCTGTGTCTCCTTCTCTCTCTGTCCCTCCCCTGCTCGTGCTCTGTCTCTCAAAAATAAATGTTAAAAAAAATTTTTTTTAAATCAAGACAATTTGAATATAGTGGCAAGCAGATAAAGTACACTGTGTAAATAATACATGGCCTGTTTATTTAGTTTGTAGCTTATTCAGAGCATTCCCTAAATCTCTCTGGTTTCCATTTTATTTTGCTTTCTTGTTTTTCAGTTTAGTGTGGATGGAGTCAGAGTACTTGTGCCTTGGGGAAATCTAAACATGTCAGTACCTCCTGATAGTGTTTATAAGAAGGGCCTCCCCGCCATACCCGCCATCTTGATTATGAGTTTCAACTTTCAGATAGTGTGTTCAGCTTGTTTGAAAGACGTTGGAGAGAGCAAGCCAGATTGTTGAAAAAAGCATTAAGTTCCATAGAGGATTAAGAAAAGCACCTGTAAGCAAAAGAAAGATGAAAGCAAGAAAATACATTTCTTTGGGAGTAACCCTCTGTATTCAAGAAAGATTGCCTAATGGTTTGAAAGACTGGTCCTATTTTATCGCGCATACCAGGGCTTCCTCTGTTTCCTGAAACCTGTATTTTCATGTGAAAATAAGATCGTTGTGATTTTTAAAGATCTAACTATTTTTATTCTTTGGATTTTGAAGGCGATCCAGCATCCAGCAGATGAGAAGTTGCAGGAGAAGGCTTGGGGCGCGGTTGTTCCACTAGTAGGCAAATTAAAGAAATTTTATGAATTTTCTCAGAGGTTAGGTAAGTTGAAAGTTTTGTAATTATGACTTCCCTAGTGAAAAAGACGTTTATTAATAAGGAATTATGTAGTATTTTATGTTCACGTCACTGAATTTGTTTGCTACGTAGGTACAGCAGTCTTGTTAGACTGTAAGATTACAGCATGATCTCATCCCTGTCAACTCAGCTCTTTAATTTATGTAGGCCATTTCCCTCCACAAATTATAACTTCCACAAGGAAAATGTCTGAATTTTGTGTAGCCTAAAGCATCCTAGTATGAGAAACCGCTTGGTAGAATTTCTCCCTACAGCAAATCCTTTCCCATAAGTGGAAACTAATCCTCAGGCCCTTTGGGTTATTTAGGTTTTTGTGTTCTTAAAATCATTGCTGCTTATGATGAGTTCATGTTTCTAAAAGTGTACGACATAAGAAATAGGAAGCTGATGAGATGCCCAAAGTTACCTAGGGGAAAGCATCGGAAATCATTCGCTTTCTCCCTTGCTTGGGAAAAATTATTCAGAGGTCAGAATTGTGCCTTCCGTTCGGTAAGTAAGCAAAATCGGAGTCCCGGTTTCTTGGAGAAAGAGGAGGCAGAGCAGGGAAGATTCAGTTAGCTGCTGGAATGATTTGAAAGACATAAGTTGCCAGGAGCAAAAATGGTAATTGTTTGGGTTCTGTGTGTTGTTGTTGTTGTTGTTGTTTTTAAATCTCCAGTTGCCTCGGGAAAAACCAGTAGCTGAGGCAAGAATCGGTCAGTCTGCATCTCAGTCAGCTGGAGCGATCTCTGTGTTCGCTAGTTTAGGGCTGTGCTTACCAGCTGGCAGTAGGTCCCTCGCACTTCCTGGTACTTTATATCTTGCTCTCTGTACCTTCGTATTAGCTGCTCGGCCACTGTGTCCGCCAACTGCTTGAAAGTTGAAGCTCAATTTTTTTAAAAAAGGCTAAGTGTTTTAAAAAGTAAGAGAATTGCTGTTTTTCCTTAGATGAAGTACAGACTGTTTAATGTACACAGAAATAATAATTGAGATACAAGTGTTGGTATAAATTTTCTTTCTTATTGGAAAGAAGAATGTAACTTATTTTCTCAAGCGTGACCAGTAGTTCTTTCATACTGCCTGACCTTTTGTCCAAACACCAAATAGTCCGTAGTTTTGTAACCCCAGAGAACCTAAATCTTTTATTTATTTTTATTTTTTGAGAACTTGTCTTTTTAATCGGGATTATCTTGACTCCTTCATATTTAGAGTTTTTCTTGTGCTGCTAGTTCGTCCCTGCATTTGTAGTTTGACTGCTGTAGGTGGTGCTCAGGCCTACTCAGGCTCATCTTGGTCTCTCAGCATTTGCCACTAAAAAAAGAATAATTGTAAAAGAGGCCAAACCAGTCAGGCTTACGTGTTCTCTTATGTTTTAACTGTTGGAATTAAATCAGGCCAGTAGTGTGTGTTCCATTTCAGTAGAGGGATGTTGTAACATACGTAGTAGTAAGAGGCTGTCATTTTTTGTACTGTCATGTGGGAGCCTGGAGCTTTTATTGCTCTAGCAGCTTCTGTGAAGTTATGAGCAAAGTACACATTTAATATGGGATGGTTTACTCCTCATCTCTTGGCCAGTAACCTAGTTAGTAATGTTTCCAGTTTCCTTGCTGACCGAAGCATATCCTTATTTACGTATGATAGGAACTCTGTGTTTGTTGAGTGAGTGAATGATTAATTAATGAATAGACACATCTGATATATCAAGTATGTGTTGAGTATTTAGGAGAAGCAATAATAATGGATTTTGGAGGCATAGCTTCCTGTTTGAAATCTGATGTTTGCCACATATCAGTTGTGTGGTCTTGACCACATGACTTAAGTTCTCTGGGCTTCAGGATCCTGGCTGGACCTCGAGTCTGGTGAGCCCTCTGGTTTATATTCACTAAACCTTTTGTCTCTTCTCTTCCTACTTGAGCCACAGCTGAAGATAAATGTTACAGGTAGCCCCCGAGGCAGCACATAACTGTCATGATACACATGATCCTTCAGAATCTTGCAGTCCCAAGGAGAAGGTTGCTTGGCCTGAGCACCACAGATACACTGTGGTGTGTACTCCAGAAGAGGGACCCTGATCCCTTGCCAGCTGGCATGTTTGTAGGGAGACAGGGAAACGATCACTTGCCTGATTTGGAAGATAACTGACTTTTGTTGACAAGGCTAACCTTCTGGCCTGGGAAATGCCTGGACTTGCTTGTTTCAGTCTAAGGCCTTCCCACTTGAGGCAGCCACCTCAGGGAAGGTTGTATGATGATCAGACAGTGAACAGACTGCTTTGTCTTTCTTTCGTCTTCCTCCTGTTCCAAGGGCTTGTTATGGGGACCATCTCCTGGGGTCATAATGAGTAGCTCTTTCCAATATGTTGCTTGTTTTCACTGGGCTGGATTGCCCGCAGTGAGTGTGGCCATGTTTCTTGGCTATGTTAAATCACCCACAGCCCACATCTTTGGTGTTCTCTTCTGAGAATTTTAAGTTCTCAGACAAATCTTTGTTAGAGGTGTGGATGGCAGCAGTGGGAACAAATGCTTGTTTCTAAAGGGGAACTTTCCACAGAGGCCTCCCGCGCCAAGGCATCCAGTTATTTCCCCTTACTGTTCTACGTTGTGGACTACTCTGTCTTTTTCATTTCTCCCAGTTGATCTCTTGCTTGCAGCCTTCTTATATAGCTTGGACTTGTGCACTGATCTACCAGTTAATTTATTCCAGAATTTAGGGCTTAGTAGTCTATTAACTTCGTCTTGTCACCTACCTTTTCTGAGGATCATAATCACGTGGTTTTGTTTTAGGAGCTCCACCAGGGAGACTGATCCCTACATCCTTTCTTCCTTGACCTCCCTTTCTTTACAAGTCAGCCAGAAACCTGAACCACCTTTTGGGATCTTCTGTCTCTGATTCCTCTATTGACACACAGCAGTGTGGGCTAGCACGACTCTTTTGTGTCCACAGAGGCCCTCCAAGATGAGAGGCTGGTCTAGGTGCCTCAGTGGCAGATAAGCAGTGCCATCATCTTGAGATGACTTTTTATTTCATAGATTTGCCATTGAGGACTCCAGCCATTTAAGGACAGAAGTCCTCCGGCATGGTTCCTGGCCATCCCAACTCAGCCAAGTGACTGGACTCCACTCCTTGGGGGAAAGGTCTGCCATCCCCCATAGTGTAGAGCACTTTGAATGCTAAATTAACCCTGAGACTTGATAAAATCTGGGAAATGCAGTTTTCTTTTTTTCTTTAACAGCCTGTAACAGTATTGGTGTTTGTGTGTGTTTTTTTTAAGTTTTTACTGTTCTCATATCTTTCAAACCTTGCTTTCCACTTAACTTACATTAATACTGACAGATGGAATGAATTCTGGGAGATGAGTAACCCATTTTTCAAAATGGCTAAACTATGTTTTCCTTAATTGACCTTCACACGCACTCATGCACTTCTGTAAGCCAGCCATACTCCTCCAGTTCAGTTCTGCACACAGCCCAGATGAAGTGGCGTTTTTATGAATGTCAATCTGATGATGTCACTACTCTGCTTAAATAGTCTCTCCAGGGACATTAGGGTGACAAGACCAGAATGCTTGATCTGGCACACAAATTATATGCATCTTACTTTGGTCCGGGGTTACTCTCCTCCCGGTGCTCTTTTCTACCTGTACTGGTCCTCTTGTACTTCTTCTGCTATGTCTTGCTCTTCTCAGCCTAGCATCTGGCTCACTGCCCTATTAGCAAACTCTCATTCATCCTTGGTGCACACCTAAGTCTCAGCCCAAATGTCACTTACTCAGAGAGGTCTTTTCCTGAACCTTCAACTAGGTGAGGTCCCATTTCTATATTTTTCTTTTGTATCATGTGCTTGATAACACACATCACAACTGTAATCATGTGTCTTCTCTGTATAGTCATGCTCCATGTGGGCGTTGGGAACACGTCTGCCTTCATCTCTGTATCCTCAGGGCTTGACACACAGTAGACAGTCCATACGTTTTCTGACCTGCTATAAAAAAAAGGATAAGAGCTGTCATTTGAGTTACTGTGTAGATGACAGATAATGTCTGTGTAATGGCTAGCTCAGTACCAGCACATAATACATAAGAAGTATCTCCTGTGTAGTAATCCATAGATTCATATTTTATAAGGTTACAGAGGATAGATACACTGTTGCTTCATTTGAGAGACAGTTTATTATGTATTATGCTGAAAAGAATAGGGCTGTAGAGTCCAAAACATCTGGCGTTAACTATCCAAACTCTTGGGGGTCTAACTGCTTTGAAACTGAGTGTACCCATCTGTGATGCTCATGTCCTAGTTGATGGTGACAGGTCAGTGAAAGACTGGGTCACGTGCACAGTGTGGATGTTCGTTCCTAGTAGGGTCTTCATACGTAGTACAGCTGGTGTATTTTTAAGTTAAGGGTTAATGATCTGATGTACATTTATTATTATTGATAAATATTTGCTTATTAATCTGATATTTATTTGTTCATGTCAGATCACCATCTACTAGTATAAGTTCCTGTGTTTTTAGAATAGAATCTGGCATTGTTTTCTTTAAAAAGAATTGTTTTTACTGTTCTTTTAATTTATTTTTGAGAGAGAGAGAGAGAGAGAGAGAGAGAGAGAGAATGAATGGGGGGGAGGGGAGAAGGAGACACAGAATCCGAAACAGGCTCCAGGCTCTGAGCCATCAGCACAGAGCCCGACGCAGGCTCGAACTCATGGACTGTGAGATCATGACCTGAGCTGAAGTTGGATGCTTAACCCACTGAGCCACTCACATGCTCCTGGAATCTGGCTTTGTTTGCTGAATCTGAAATCTTTAAATGAATTAATTGCTTGATTTCTTTGCCTTTTTTTTTTTTAAGTTTATTTATTTATTTTGAGAGAGAGAATGAGAATGAGAATCTCAAGCCGGTTCCACAGTGTCAGCACGGAACTCACTGTAGGACTCAAACCCACAAACTGTGAAATCACGACCTGAGACGAAAGCAAGAGTCAGATGCTCAACTGACTGAGCCACCCAGACACTCCAGTATTACCATTTTTAAACACACCATTTATTAGTCTGGCATTCCAAAAGGAGCACTTATTTTGAAGGGACCGTTTTACTTATGGGATGAATTTAGAATATTTTCATTGTGTTCCTAAGTTGCCTAACTCTTAAGACACTGAGATCTAACTATTAAACCAAATACTTTATGTCCTTCAGTATCTGACAGAAAGCAGTTTGCGTTTATAAATAAGGAGCATATTCAAAGTATGAGAAGTTGCTCATTCATTCACAGCCATGTAGAGATTTGACTGTGTGGACACTATGCCACTGAAGGAGTTACTCAGCTCTAGGTAACCGTTACCAGTTCATAAAAGTCAACACTGTATAGAATGGTGAAGATAATTCAGAATTTGCTGTTCGATCCTGATGTTTAATTGAGATTCACATTCTGCATTATTTTGCATTTGGGTTTACAGAATTCTAAAACTGAATTGGTCCCTTTAAGGGACCAATTTGTTCTACTGAACACTCTTCAGTTTGAGTGATTATACTTAGATAATACGACTTTTGAAGAGACCTTATTTTTGGGGGAATTAAAGCCATAACATTTATAAATTGCTTTTTAATAAATAAAAATCAGAGACATACAAACAGCTTAACGTTTTAATCTTTCTTTCTTTAGAAGCAGCACTAAGAGGCCTTCTGGGAGCCTTGACCAGTACCCCGTACTCTCCCACGCAGCATCTAGAGCGAGAGCAGGCTCTTGCCAAACAGTTTGCGGAGATTCTTCACTTCACTCTCCGGTTCGACGAACTCAAGGTAGGACTCCATGCTGGCCCTGCCAGCATAGAAATCGTGGGCGTAGGAGGAGACTCCTGGGGACCTAGTTTGAGTGTTTACGTGATGTCCTTTGGTCCCTGGCAAAACTTGGAGAACTGGATTTAAAAGTTGTAGCAGATCTTTGATACATTATATGCATAGCAAATAGCAAATTATCCAATACTCAGTCTTCATTTAGTTTCATTTTTTTTTTTTTTTTTTACGTTTATTTATTTTTGAGGCAGAGAGAGACAGAGCATGAATGGGGGAGGGTCAGAGAGAGAGGGAGACACGGAATCTGAAACAGGCTCCAGGCTCTGAGCACAGAGCCCGATGCGGGGCTCGAACTCACGGACCGCGAGGTCATGACCTAAGCCGAAGTCGGATGCCCAACCGACTGAGCCACCCAGGCGCCCCCATTTAGTTTCATTTTTAAAAAAGCTCTGAAGCATATACTATTTACCTTTCCTAATACTCTTTTTTTCTTTTCTGTTCATTCCCAGTTTATCTTCAACATCCTTCTACATAAAAATGTTAAGATCCTTTCTTCCTACCTTCCTACCTTCCTACCTTCCTTCATTTCTCTTCCTCATCTGTCTGTCTGTCTGTCTATCTTTCTGTTTCCCTGTGCACCCGACCTCCACGTTGTTGGAGGGAGGGAGTGTGGAGAAACAAGAACTAGCTTTTGTCTCAGGAGACCTGAGTTCCACTGTGGGCTCTGTTACAGTGACCACATGTGAGACAGGCCCTTTGACTTTCCAGGACCTCAGGGACCTCGTCTGATAAATAGAGCAGGTGGATTCCTAACTACAGTCTTTAATGATTGCATAATAGGAAACGATTTTGTTTTATTAATACTTTGAGCACAAAGGATTTATATATATGATTTTAGTCTGAGGATTGCCCTGTTGACCATATATTCATACTTTTATTGTAATAATTCAAAACAAGTACCTAAGTATTTCTTCTTATTTTTGTTTATTTGGTAATACTGGTTTTTGGGAAACAACCTTTTAGCGTATTACCTGAAATTATTGAAAAGAAGGGAAGTATTCAGATCACGACTGTAAAACCGTCTACAGGGTTTATATGTTCTGTAAGGACTAAGTACAGTGTTACATAATTTAAGTGCAAAAAGCTATCGTGGATGATACCAGTTTTAGTTCTTAAATTGTTTACAAATTAGGGAATGTTACTTAACTAGTTAAGGCTGTATTTAGTAGATTTTTTCACTTATTTTTTACACTATCATTTAGTGTACATAATACATTTTTCTTTCATAAATGTCTTTAGATGACAAATCCCGCCATACAGAATGATTTCAGCTATTACAGAAGAACATTGAGTCGTATGAGGATTAATAACGTTCCAGTAAGTCAATGCTTTGAATCAGGGGGGTGGTAATGGGAGCCGTTAATTTATTTGTTCAGTGCATTCGCTTATTTCCTTGTTCATTTGCTCATTCACTCAGATCAAGTTAAAGCTAATGACATAGTCAATAACCAGCTATGGGCGACTGTAGGTATGAGAGGAAAGTGCAAGATGTAGCAGCCCATGCGTGGTGCTTCCCTGCTCTTCACCTAGCGCCTCAGATCCCTACGCCTACTTAATAGAACTGCTCCTTGTCCATATAGTAATACTTACAGAATTTCTCTGTGTATTCTCATGTTATTTATTTACTCGTTCATTTAAAGATTTTATTCTTTAGTAATCTCTGCACCCAATGTGGGGCTTGAACTCAACCCCTAGATAAGAGTCGTATGCTCCACCGACCCCGCCAGCCAGGCCCCCGTGTGTATTTTCATTTTAATTGCACAAAAACTTTGTGGATTAGTGGTTGTGAGACCCCATGGTCTTAGAATGGAAGAATCCAGGAAAGAAGGTGGCCTGGAATGGGAGGGGTACTGTTGTCAGCAGAGTTGTGGGCCATGAGCGCTTCTGTGCCTGGTCCTTGGCTAGTATAACATCTCTTCTGGTTTATTAAGGCTTAATTTCCCTTGATTTCTCCTTGTCTTTACCCCTTTCTACCTCCAGGGAGTCAACTACCAGAAGTAAAACCTTAAATAGAAAATATCTTTTTCTTTAGGTATTTTGAGGACCTACATTGTGCTAATTGGTGTGAAAATTTTCTAGGATCAGCCTTACAGCCTTAACTAGATAGCTTAGTAAGGAAAGATCATGTGAGTGTGTAAGGAGCAGTAAGTGGCTTAAGAGGTTAAAGAAAATGACAAGGGAGATCATTCTTTTTTTTTTTTTTTCTTCTTTCTCTTTTTTCATTGAATCAAAATTTTATGAAGTGGCTGCTGTAAGGCCCTTGGTTGGAAGAAGGATTTCTCTTCCATGAAGCTTCTGTTATTTTACATCAGTGTGGTTTTGCATAGACCAGTTCTTGCTTTGAGGCTGAGCTTATCGTCTGTTTTTTTCATACCCACCGTGTAAAGTCAGATCAGATCCGATCAAATCACGTAACACCCAGCCAGCCCTCTGCTGTAGCCATCCTGCTACCACTCGAGGCCAAATACAAGGGTGCCATCTTGCACCCTCAGTAATTAAAGGGAAATCCAGTTGTTATCAAGTGAAATAGCTTTCCAGTCTCTTCCTCGCCCCCCTCCCCCCTTTCATCTAGTAGTTCTTCTGTCCCAGTCGAGAGCCTCATTCCGCATCTCCAACAGTCATTCTCTAGCGGGAGAACTCCTTTTTTTGACCCCTGGTCTTTTTCTTTTTTGGTACACTCTGCCTACCATCATCTGTCAACTTGCTTTAGAAAATTGACTTCATTGTTGTTCTTTCTTCTAGCGCAGAGTGGTCCCTGTTACGTGCAGAAGAAAGTTAGGAACTTAGGCCAACAGCTAAGGTCCTCCGCAGTCTGGCTCCAGCCCTGCTTTCCACCCTTACTCTTCGCTGGTCGTTTCCCCTTCTTGCCCTGAGTGCACCGGGTTACACTCCACGTCATTTGAAAACATGCTCTCATCCCCTGTCTGCTTGTAATACCATGCGTACCTGCCCGCCCTCACCTGCAAGAGCTGCCTCTTCAGAATCCATTTTTGTTTCTTCCGGTCAGACGTAGTCTTTCTCTCCCCTCCTTTTTTTTGTCATTGCCGCTCAGCTTGTTGTTTGGATACTTGTGTGCTTCTGAGATGGAGGCCAGGCCGTGCCCTCGCCATCTCCCTGCCCCCGTAGCATTTAGAGCCACTCCTTGTTACAGGAGGCAGCCCAGCAAGGTTTTATTTAGTTGCTTGATGTCATGTAAAATATTTTAAGAGCGGTTACTCTTTTTGAAAAATTGCTTAATACCATTTTTAACCTATTTTTAAATGTACGTGCACATGAGGGTCTAAAATATAAGCGTATTTATTAGAGTAATTTAACAAGCATTAGCGAAACAGTCACTCTGCCTTGGTTCTTTTATACATGTTATCATATTTAATAATTTGTGAACTGATATCAAGTGCTTATTTTCCACACAGGCAGAAGGAGAAAATGAAGTAAATAATGAATTGGCAAATCGAATGTCTTTGTTTTATGCTGAGGCAACCCCAATGCTGAAAACCTTAAGTGACGCCACAACAAAATTTGTATCAGAGGTAAGTGTTGTCTGGACAGTTACTCTCTATGTTGTTACACTTCCTGTCAGCAGCCAGGGTGACCTGTCCAGGCCTCACGACGTTGCCGTCTTCTGTGCGTCTTCTGTGCACGTGCACTGAGTCCTGCCCCTTCCCCGAGGCACACGCATACACATCTACCTGCCTGTTGGCAGCTTCCCTCTGGATGTCTAGGCATCACCTCAGTGTTACCGTGGCCAAACCCAGCCCTTTCTGCAGTCTTTTCTGTCTTGATAGTACCACTGTAAAAGCAACTGACTTAGGGGTCATCATCCTGAATACCTTTCTTTATCTCACCTCTTATGTCTCTTCCATCAGATAGTCTTGTTGACTCTTCCTCCAAAATACATCCTGAATCTGAAAACTTTGCCCCTCTCCTCCTCTACCTCTCCACATCAGCCCACCACTCTGTCACCTGCATTCATGTTCCTACTGGCCTTACTTTTTCCACTCTGACCCCACGATGGTCCTTTCTTCAAAGAACAGCCAAGTAATCTTTTTTTTTTTTAATTTTTTTTTTAATGTCTATTTATTTTTGAGAGAGACAAGAGTACAATTGGGGGAGGGGCAGAGAGAGGGAGACACAGAATCTGAAGCAGGCTTTAGGCTCTGAGCTGTCAGCACAGAGCCTGACTTGGGGCTCAAACTCACAAATCGCGAGATCATGACCTGAGCCGAAGTCGGACGCTCAACTTACTGAGCCACCCAGGTGCCCCAGTAATCTTTAAAAAAAAAAAAACCAAATGCCTTTCTTCCTCTGCTTCAAGTGTTCCCAGTGACTTCCCAGTATCCTTCGGATAAATTCCCCATACCTCATGGCCTGTGGGGCCCTGGCTGCATGTAGTGGTTGTTTCCACTCAGCCAGAATGGAAGTGACTCTCAGGAGCACAGGGTCTTGGTTCTCTAGCTCTTAGCCATATCCCTAGAGCTTAGAACAGTACCTAGAATCTAGCACACTTTTTTAAAAATTAGGAGTAGGAACCAAATTTTAAAGTTGTCAGTTTTCCACATTGTGCTGGATTTTAAATTATACTTAAGTAATAACTATCACTTTCACTTTTTTTTCTCTATATACTTTTACAGAATAAAAATTTACCAATAGAAAATACCACGGATTGTCTAAGCACCATGGCCAGTGTATGCAGAGTCATGCTCGAAACACCGTGAGTATTAGCTGATCTTTTTCACTCTAACAATCCTACCGAAGTTGGTGTCTAGATATGAACATGTCTTATTTGGAAGGTGGGAATTAATGTTAATATATGAACGATATTAAAGTAATTTGGAAGCTTAATGTAACTTCTGGTTTGAGTAGAAAGTACAGTGGGTTTTCAGGTGCCTGAGACCAGTCAGGCTAACTTAGAACTTAGATTCTTCAGAGTGGGGAATTTTGTGGTGCTCTTATTGGAGGTGGGGGAAGAGCTTTGGTGTTTTGGTTATGCTTCTCATTAAGCATTCTCTCCTTTTCAGTGAGGAACCTTACCCTTTTGCTAGATGAATGGTTGCCCTGCTACTTCATAAGGCTTTCCAACAAAATGATGTGTGTAATGGCGCTTTGGAAAAGGAAGAGCTGCCAACTCTTCTCCTTATCCCTGTCCCTCGGTATTAGTTCACAGTCTGGGGTTTTTATCCGACACTAATCTGAATTCTCTTCTGGGTTTCCCTTCACTTTCAAGCCATTTATCATATGTACCACTGTGTTTTCTGGCTGGATTTTCTTATCAGCAGGCAGAAAGAATCCCTCCTGGATTCCTGAATAACATATGGTTCTATTAGATAACTTTTGTTTTTGTGGAGCTTTTCGTTTTCCAAAGCACTATTACGCACATCATCTTTCTGGAAAGCCGTATGAAGTAGGAGGGCAGCCATTCATCATTATCATCATTTAGGGGAGTGAGCTCCTGGGAAGCGAAGGGACTTAAGCACGGTGGCCGACCCCACCCATGTGCCTGGATGGTCCCATCCTGGTTCTGGACGCTTTCTGCCATGCCATGCTGCCTTCTGCAGAGACAAAATTCTATTTCCCTTTTTCCCGAGAGAGGAATATGATTGAATTTTAGTAAAACTAGAATGAAGTAATATAATGATGTAATACTTCGATTAATAAGTTAGCTTCTAAATAGCAAACATACTGCTCTATTAAGCAAGTGGCTTTTTCCATCACATTGGTGGTAACAGCCTTTACAAAGCACCTGTCCTGAAGCTTTTACTTTGGGGCTTTTCATTTCTCTAAATTTGCCTCATCTCTGCCAAGCAAAAGGGGTGATATACCAAGAGGGTGCATGTAGAGATCAGAGTGATCACCGCTCTATCAACCTCATTTCCCTGGGAATCTCACCATGGAGAAAGGAGGGTATATGTTAGCATTCCTTTTAGATATCAACAGAGTGTATCCTTCAGCATCAGCTGAAAGTTGAATGAACTCCTTAAGTAGTGATGTGCCTCATCCAGCCATATCTTTTCTACCCCCCCAGGGAATACAGAAGCAGATTTACAAATGAAGAGACAGTGTCATTCTGCTTGAGGGTAATGGTGGGTGTCATAATACTCTATGACCACGTACATCCAGTGGGAGCATTTGCCAAAACTTCAAAAATTGATGTAAGTTACAATGCTTTATTTAATTCTCAACCATTTCCGTAAGTGGAGATCGTAGGCTTTTGTTTAAAGAGCTGCAGGTTGCACTCTGTCACAGACCTCAGTTTTATAGTTTCTGATAATGGTGGGTTTCTGTTGCCTCTCATATCGTGCTGGATGGTTTACAGCCATATACGAGTGCAGTAGAATGGAGGACAGCTGGACCTTGTACTCGCCAGTGGTCCTTCTGCCTGTTTGGCAGTGTAAATAAATAATCAGACATCAGAAATTTCATTCTTTGACCAAAGGCCATTTCAAACAAAAGATTTACTTCCATAATGTATAGACAAAGTCAGTAGAGGTGCTCCAGTGGAAAAAGACTGTGTAACAGAATACAGATTTTTCTCCTTCCTCCCAGGCATAGTAATTTGTGGCTCTCATCTGGGTGTCAGCTTTGCTTGTCTCTACACGAATTTATATTAGGGATAAAGTAGCTCCCTTGGTTCCTCTGTTTTCTAATTTCTCTCCTCGTCACATCTGGTTCATCAGAATTGTAACCAGTGTTTGGTGAGAATGGCCTGCCATTTTCCCTTTTGTGGTTCAGGCTCTCAGCATTTCGTGTCTAGATGACCGATTGCCAGCCAGTCTCCCTGCCTTTCTTTATTCACGTCCATCCTCTGTAAAGAGAAATGAGTTAACATTTATTGAATGATTACTGTGTCCTACGAAATTAATGCTTGTTGCCCACTTACCTGTGAAAATACTTCTAGGATGTAGATGTTATCTCCCCCGTACTAACAGATAACCTAAAACTTAGGGAAATGACATAGTGTAATTTCTAGTGAATGATGGAGTGGGATTTTGAATCCACACCTCCATGGTTTCCAAAGCTGTGCTCTTCTAGCGTGTTCTACATTTTCACAGTCTGCAGCCCATCTTTACACACCATCTACACTGAGCTGCTCCCTTTCTAATGGCCCATAACACGTCCCTGCCCCATAAGTTCCAAATGAGTCCTCCTGGCTTGCGAAGCCCTCTGTAAACTCCCCTGTGACTCCCCAAGATTCTGTCCTCAGCGTGTGGTAAACTTTACTATTTTTGTCAAGGTGTTTGCCTGCCTGGAAAGGCTCCTCTGCTCCTTGGCACCGCGTCCGTCCGTCCTTTCAGAGACTGCTCCACACCTTCTCCGGGAAGTCTTCCCTTCGCCGCCCTGTACTTTTCTCATGAGTGTGCCTGCTGCTTCTGCTTTGGTTCTTAAAACGTTCTGTTTGAGAAACTGAAAATAGCATTTGCGTAGTTTTTTCCCCCTGTTCTAACAGTAATAATTTTGACATTTCCAGAATGTAATTTCTCACGAGTTCCATAGTTGTGCTAATTTAAGTACTACTGTTTTGATAGTGAATGTTCTTTGAGAGAACACAGTTTTTTACCTTTTCCATTTCTTCTTCTCCTTAGATGAAAGGTTGTATCAAAGTTCTTAAGGACCAACCTCCCAATAGCGTAGAAGGTCTTCTAAATGCTCTCAGGTGTGTATATGTACATGTGCGTCTGTACAGAAAAAATATATGTAAGAAAATGCTTCAAAACGTGAATAATACAAAGGATATGAATATATATGTTCATGTTAGAAAAGTGCAATACCATTTTGCTTATTGGTAACCTTGTGTTTAAATTTTCAGTTGCGATATTTTTCCAATAAAGAGTGGGTGGGTGGGTGGGTGGGTGTGTGTATGTGTGTGTATTGCATGCACAGATGAAAATAGCTTCATTTCTTTGCTATAGATTTTGGCTTTCATTTTTTGCTCCTCTTGGGATGTTTATTTTTTAATGAAAGTAGACCATGCTAATTGTAAATAAAATTCAGCCAACCCAGGAAAATTGGAAGCAAAAGAAGGAAATCACATAATCTCACCATTTTGAAATAAACCGCTGTTAATGTTTCGGTGTATATAGTCTACCACAGTTTGTTCTTTATATTTGTAGATAGTCAAAGCTCTCTGATACTTACCTTTTTACAAATGTAATGCTATACAAACTCTTTTATAACTACCTCTTTTCCCTTAATATAGTGTATTAATATTTCTGTTTTTACAAGTATTTTTGTTACTTTTGTGTATTTCTTGTAATGAAAATAAACTTGTTATTATTTGATGTCTTCTCTTGCTTACACTACTCGATTTAGCGACTGTAGCTCCTAATAATGGTGGAATTGTTTTTTAAGGCAGGATTCTTTTTTCTTTTATTTTTCTTAAGTAAGCTCTAGGCCCAATGTGGGACTTGAGCTCAGGACCCCAAGTTTAGGAGTTGCATGCTCTACTGACTGAGCCAGCCAGGCATTTCTTGAATGCTGGACTATTTTTAAATGCAAATCACAGCATATTATAACATCTTGGCTACAGAGGTTTAATTTGTAGTGTAATTTATTTTCCTAACATAAAAGATAACTTGCTCATTGCTTATTTTGTGTTTAAACACAAAAATTACATGAGCACAGAAATATTTATATAGAAACTTAATGAGGTCACAGGCCATCTTTGTTTCTCACTGCAGTCCACATGATACATGAAAATGATTTCCAGTTCAGTCTTAAGTTTCTCCCATGTTTTATGAGCCAAACAGGTTGGTTATTCCTCTTGAATGCTTAGTCACACTTGGCACATGATAAAGCAGAATCTATGCTGTGTCATTTCAGTTGCATGGAACCATCAAACGATTTTATTAAGATTATGAGAAATATTCTGTAAGCAGCGAGTGCCTGAATAAAGGAGGTCTCTTCTGAACAAATACCAGAAAGATTACGGAACATAGTATAACCATGAAAATCCTCATAATGTCAAGCTATTTCAGCCATAAGTCTGTCAGAAACCACAATGATTGGGAGTTTTTTACTCTGGAGGTTTTTACAGTGTGCACCTCATTTGTTTCACCCATAATCGTGCTATTGTGAACCATAACTACTCGATCTCTTTCTCAAGACTCCCCGGGTCCCAGTCAGCTCACTTTTTCTCCTAAGATTCTCCTTTCTTATTGGTTAGACTCTCCAAAGCCACCCAGTGACAGGAGACCTGTTCTGAAAAGGAAGAGACAATTGGAGGCCAGGAGGGTCTGGTGTTATTTCTTTACTTCGAAGGGACAGTGGTCCACACATGAAGACTCAGAGTTTACTTTTGTTTGCAGTAGTTAAAGGTAGTTCAGTCTCTCCACTCTCAAATTAGGGCAGCGCTGGGCTGTGGGAGGTGAGAGGTGGGGTTAAAGTCTTGCACACGCCAGTCTGTGTTTGAGGGGAGAAAAGCACCATTGAGGCAAGAGCCACCGGTCACTTTTCAGTCATCTTTGCACGTCTCTAACGGAAAGTAGAAGATGAAGGTTTTGTTGCAGAGATAACTCTCGAACTGTTTTCGTTCCCAGTGGATGTGTTTTGTGGTTGGTTCTCATTTTTCCACCTGGGAAGTTTCTTAAGGTTCATCGGTGTAGTTGATACTTTGTTGTAGTGGTTACAGTGAGTAACATTTTTGTAGCCCTGTAAGTTTACAGCGCGGTTTCGTCTTTATGACTGTATTTGATCTTGACCACAGCTCTGTGAAGTAGGGGATGGATGTGAGGTGTGGGGTATGTCTCCATTGTACAGCTACCTTGAGCTCTTGAGAGACTTACCGATTACATAGGCGATTAATCAATGTCAGACTCCGTCTTCACATTCAGGATTTCATTCTTCAAATCCCATATGCTTGATGCTGTACCATTGAGCCTTAAGGTTCCTGTGTGATTGAACCCTGGAGTGTTTTTGGAGTAACTGGGAGGGAAACAAAAAGGCACATTCCCAGGCCACCGTACCCAGAGAGATTCTAAGGTCTGGTGTGGGGCCCACGCACCTCATTTTATAAGTAAACATCCTTGCTGATACAATGCTGGTGCTTTGAGAAACGTTGCTCAAACTAAATCACCCTCGCCCTTAATATGCTTCACTCACAGCAAAGGAGATACTATGTAAAAAGCATTTTATAATCCCCAAAGTGCTATGTAAATGTTCATTGTTAATTAAACCTTTAGAAAATGGAAAACACTTTTGTGGAATTACTTTCTGAGTAGCTGCTTTACTAGAAATGCTCACTCCCTCATTTTCCTCAGCCAGCAGTTAATAACCATAAATTTTTAAGTTTTAATTGCACATGCGTATAATAAGCTATTTATTTGGAGTGCTTCTGTATAGAAATAACACAGTGCCTCCAGCTTACAGGATGTGATTACAAGAAAGCAGCAAGTCCTGTCTACATTCAGTAGGTGGAGAAGTGGAACCAAGTGCCTTGATCATGAGAGAGAGCCAGAGCTCGGAGTTAAGGTTTAATGCTAGATAACTGCTGTCTTTATTCAATTTCAGAGTAAAGATCAATAATAGTTGCTTCTCTTCAGTAGAAAAGTATATGCACTTGGAAAGGAACTTGGTTGTTATGCACAAAGTGACATAAACCCGTATATGTCCGTACACTTTGCACACGTTAGGTGGTAAAGGCCTTTTCTTGGTAAGAGTGTGGTGACGGGACAGGCCTCCCTCCAGTTGGCCCCGTTTGGCGGAAAGGACGTGAGACCTGTTACAAGTGCATGGTCTCATCCCGCAGAAGGAGCCAGAGCACTCCTGCTCCCGGTGTCACAACATTGCTGAGTAGCGATACGTGCGGCTGCTCTGAGCAGAGATGGTGGTGTGCCAGTTGGGGGCCCTCTGCCCTGTGAGGGAAAGGGAAAAACGGAAATGAAGACAGGGATGATGAACGTTTTTACTTCCTGACATCAGGAGGATATGTGTAGCTACATACGCGTTATCTGCACTTGGAAATGAAAACAGAACGCTTTAGTCTTGGCTACATCACTTGCCACTTAATGTAAGTAATCCTTCATGGATGTTTTCCCCCAGCCTGGCTGCTTGCTTTCTCGCCTGCCTTCCACAAATACTAGTTGAGCACCTGTCCCGTGCCAGGTGCTCGGGTGTCTTTTCAGTAATATGTGAACAATTTGGAAGTGCCTTCTTTGTGGAGGGTAAAATTGTAGAGGATGTATCAGGTACTTAATAAGTATTTGTGTCTTTACCTCTGCAAGGAGTTGAGTTCATATACTTCCTTTAGTTTTTCAATTGACTTGAGAACTAGCAAGAATTGGGTTTAAGTTTCTTGAACACACAAAGGCCATCTGTGTGTACTTTGCTTAAAGTTATATATTCCTGAAAGATGATATGTGAAATTTTCACAGGCCAGATTAACTGGTCCAGCATTAAGTTCTGTCCGAATTGTCTCCAAAATATGTCCCATATTCAAGCCTTGAGCACCTGTTTCCATTGCTGCTCATGTGGTCCAGGCCTTGCTCATCTCTCACTGAGTCCCCTGGAGCAAGCCCTTGGTTGGTCCCTCTGCTGTCCCTCTGTTGGTGCCTCTGCTCATTGGCCAGAGCAGTCCTTCCAGAACATAAATAAAGGCCCACATCACTACCCTGTTTGATGTCCTCCACTGGCTTTCACTGCACTTATAGTGACTTCCCAACTCCTCACTGTGGCCTGCAGTGTCCTCATGAGCTGGGCTTTCCCAGCATCTGAGGCCCCATCTAGTACTTTCCTCCTTTGCCCCTTAGGTGAGTGTGTCACTGTCTGTCTTCTCTGCCAGGTTGTAAGAACCTGGAACAGTGCCAGATACATAATAGGCTCACTTACTGAATTTCGGCTATTAAAGGACTCCTATGGGGACTGTTCTCATAAAATAGTAATCACTCTTCATGATTCTTTACTTGTGGTTTACATGCTTATAGCAAAACACACCTACCTGGAAATAAGGCACTTCAAGAATGGAGACATTTTGGGATGTGACAGTTGGAACTGTGGTAGTTAGTTGAGCTTAGATACAGACTAGAGTGGGGGCCGGCCTTTCTCTGTAAAGGGCTAGAGAATAAACACAGATGTTTTAGGATTTGGGGTTATGTGGTTTCTTGTCACAGCTACTCAACTCTGCCATTGTGGCAAGAAGGTGACCATAGAGAATACCTCAGTGAATCTGTATATGGCTGTGTTCCATTAAAACTTTTTATAAACACACTGAAATTTGAATTTCATAGAATTTCCACGTTAACATGAAATATTATTCTTTTGATTTCTTTCCCCGTTCATTTTTAGTGTAAGAACAGGGGCACCTGGGGGACTCAGTTGGGTAAGCTTCTGACTTTTGCTCAGGTCATGATCTCACAGTTTGTGTGTTCCAGCCCCGCATCGGGCTCTGTGCTCGCAGCTCAGAGCCTGGAGCCTTCTTTGGATTCTGTGTCTCCCTCTCTGTCTGCCCCATCCCCACTTGTGCTCTGTCTCTGTCTATCTCAAAAATAAATAAACATTTAAAAAATAAGTGAAAGTGTAAAAATATACTTAGCTCACAAGCCATACAGAAATAGGCGGTGGGCTAGGTTGGGCCTCGGGTTGTACTTGCCAGTCCCTGAGATGGAGTGACAGCTGTTTCCCCGTGAGAGGGCGCAGCTCGTTGTTTACCTTAGAATTTAACTGGATCGCTTCAGTAAGGTAGTTCTTCCTTAAGTAAAGAGCTATCGGATATGTTGTGCAGTAGGTGGTTAGGGTAAGCAGGGCAGAGCCTGAACGCAGCTGAAGCTGGAGAGAAAAGGCGCGATGCTGTGAGAGGAGAGTTTCGCCTACTTGCCCAGCTTGTGATAATGATGGAACCCGCGGTAGATCATGGTTTTCAGAATTCCCTAAAATAGCTGTTCTTATACTTTCAGGTACACAACAAAACATTTGAACGATGAGACTACCTCCAAGCAAATCAGATCCATGCTGCAATAGCAGCCCTGGGCGGGCGCCTGCTGTGGACAGAAGACAGTATTCTGCAGTGGCTGAGAATGCACAGTTTTTAGTGATTGCAATTACTATCTCATGTACTCCTGCTTTTTATTTCTTTCCTCTGTTCCTCTTCCCTCTTTTTTAATCATGTTCTCGTTCTCAAGACTTCTTTTCTGTGCCAAAACCAGTAAAGTTCTACTCTGAAGGGACACTGTCCTTTCGAATGGGCCATCTGAGGCAGCTAATTCCGCATTGCATTGGGGTCTCTACTGAGAAAAATTCTGTGACTTGAACTAAATATTTTTAAATGTGGATTTTTTTTGAAAACTAATATTTAATATTGCTTCTCCTGCATGGCAAAACTGCCTATTCTGCTATTTAAAAACCGTCAACGACTTTATTTTCTACTGCCGCTTTTTTCATGTGCAGCCAAAATGAAAATGTTTAAATTAACTGTGTTGTACAAATGGTACCCAACACAAACTTTTTTTAAATTAGTAAGACTTTTGTTTAAAGTTTTAAGTTTGCATTTTGACTTTTTTTGTAAGGATGTATGTTGTGTGTTTAACCTTTATTAACTAACGTTAAAAACTGTGATGTGTGCGTAGAATATTACGTATGCATGTTCATGTTTAAAGAATGGCTGTTGATGATAAAATAAAAATCAGCTTTCATTTTTCTAAGTGTGGCTTGGTTTACTGGTATTTTGTTTTTAGGCTTCTGAAGCCTTCCCCGTGCGTATTTTAATGGAATGCATACACGTGTAATTTCCCCTTCTTTTAGGGGAGAGCCGGGTGTTTTTAATAGTCTTTTTCTTCATTATTGTCTACGTGTGTAGTTTTCATTGCTTCTAAACTTTTGCTAAATGCAGGAAGATCAGTGATCTGGTCATTAGCTTGCCTTTTATTCTTGATTTACTCTTGTATGGGTGGTAGTAATAGAAGGAAAACTACATTTGCTCGATTCACAGTTCCCAGGAGTGAGAGGGAAGCCACAGGAAGCAAAGAGGGCGGAAGGAAGAACGGCCCTCAACACTGGGAGGACAGGGAGTGAGTGGTAAGAGGAACTTGACTCACTGGTGGTAGAAAACAAGGGCTTTTGTTATTTTAAGATCATAAAACCATAATCGTGGAATCTAAATGTGCTGATTGGGAGAAGCAGTTTAAAGGTTGTCTAGTCCAGCTCTGGTGCACTTGAAGTGGTTAAGTGTGGAAGAGAATGCCAGAGGCTTCCGTCAAATCCTTCTGGCTTAATGGTGCCAGATCATGATGCCCACGGCGCCATGGTGGCATCCCTGCTGACCTTCCTGGCCTTCGTCTCACCCTCTCCCGGCCAGGCTCTTTGGCCAGGCTCAGCCGCTTGCAGTTTAGATAAGTTGTATGTGGTGTCACACCTCCCTAACTCTGGCTGGTCCCCGACCCTGCCGCTCCCTCCCTCCCCTCACGTCCATTTGATGAGCAGCAGCTTGTGGGACCTTCTTCATGAAGCCTTCAGGATAACCTTAATCTCAGTCTTCTAAGACTATTAAAATGGGTTAAATAGTGGCTCACCAAAAAGATCACGTCGACCCAGAACCTGAAAGTACAACCTTATTTGGTAAAAGGGTGTTTGCAGATAGAATTAGTTTAAGGACCTGGAGAGGAGACCATCCTGAATTCGAGTAGGCCCTGAATCGAGTGACAAATCCTTGTTAGAGGAAAGAAGGGAAAGCAGACACAGCAAAAGGCCATGTGAAAATGGAGGCAGATCGGAGCAGCACATCCGCAAGCCAGGGAGCCAAGAATTGCTGGCATTTGCCAGAAGCTGGGAGTCCCGGGACCAATCCTCCCTCCAGAAGACGGGCGTCTCCGGAGGGAACCAGCCCTCATTTCAGACTCCCGGTCTCCGGGACTGTGAGAGAACAGACACACCTGTGTTGTTTCAGAGCACCTGGTTGGTAGCACTTCGCTGTGGCAGCCCTGGGAATCTACCACGGGCATCTTGTCAAGCACCTCTGATACTTGACCGCTTGTGGGTACCTTTTCTGACTCTGAGAGAACCCACGAGGAGAGCCACGCCTGATTTTTCCCTCAGTGTCCCCAGGATCTCGCACAGGCCCCAGGGTTGAGTAGAGGCCCAGTGAACGCCCAAATGGAGTGAATGCATACAAATAAGTCGTGACGCACCTGGAGTGGACACAGTGACACTGCTACACTGCTGTGGCTCTTCCAGCCCCCACACTTCTTCACGCTCTGCGTACCGGAGAGTAAGTAGAAAACCCCTAACTCTAGACAGAGACCAGCAAACTGGTCTGTGGGCCCATTAAGCCACCACCGACTTTTGTACAGCCTGTGAACTGAAAGTAGTTTTTACATTTTTAAAAGGTTGAGAAAAACCAAAAGGATATTTCATAGCACGCGTGAAGTATACGAAATTCAAACTCCAGTGTCCATAAATAAAATCGTGTTGGAACACAGCCTGACTCATTTGTTTACCTATTGTTTTTGGCTCCTTTTGCACCGCAACAGTAGAATGGAATTCTTGTGACAGAGCCATATGGCCCTCAGAGGCGGAAATATTTACTACCTGGCCCCTTAACAGAAGGAGTTTGCCAACCCCTGCACTAGTTACAAGAGCAGGCTTGTTGGAGAACCTGGTGTCAGAGAAGCGGAGGGCTACAGTGTGATGAAAGGAGCCATCTCTGCTGCCGTGGATTTAATTCCAGGTCTGATATTTGCCATTCAGATGGTCAAAGGGAACAAACAGGCAACTTCCCACCTACCAAGTCTGATCTCTTATTTGTGATGTCTGTTCTACAATGGAGGATTATGGGACTGGCCATGGGCTCCTCAAGAAAGACGGCCGGGATGAATTAGGGTCTGCCCTGCGTGCCGGAGGCGGGGAGTGACCCTGCTCTGAGTAGGTAAGTCTTAAATCTCTCTCGAAGCCAGCTTCCTTTGACCTGCCCATCCCCCCGCCCCCCGTTACCTCTGAAACAGTATCTGTACCTCTTCCTTCATGATGTAAAGTATCTGGTACATCCACTGCCCCATTTCTGCAGCCCTCAATGTGGACGAGCAGAGTATTTCAGTCGGCTATTTTCGTCCTTCCAGATTTGGGTTAAAAAGCACTCTGGACTATTTTATGGTTGCTCCAAATATTTTAGACTTGTCATAAAGATAATTAGCATTTGTTGGGGCGCCTGGGTGGCTCAGTCGGTTGGGCGTCCGACTTCGGCTCAGGTCACGATCTCGCGGTCCGTGAGTTCGAGCCCCGCGTCGGGCTCTGGGCTGACAGCTCAGAGCCTGGAGCCTGTTTCAGATTCTGTGTCTCCCTCTCTCTCTGACCTTCCCCCATTCATGCTCTGTCTCTCGCTCTGTCTCTCTCTCTGTCTCAAAAATGAGTAAACGTTAAAAAAAAAATTTTTTTTTTAAAGATAATTAGCATTTGTGCTCAAATCTAGGTCTTTTGAGTTAAATTGCCATTCTGGTTCCATTTGAGAGTGCACTACCTTCCATTCCATAAATCCTTATAATCCGTTACGGAGCATATTTTTTCCTTTTTTTTTTTTTTAATTTTTTTTTTCACGTTTATTTACTTTTGAGACAGAGAGAGACAGAGCATGAACGGGGGAGGGTCAGAGAGAGGGAGGCACAGAATCCAAAGCAGGCTCCAGGCTCTGAGCTGTCAACACAGAGCCCGACGCGGGGCTCGAACTCACGGACCGTGAGATCATGACCTGAGTGAAGTTGGCCGCTTAACCAACTGAGCCACCCAGGCGCCCCACGGAGCATATTTTAAGGTCCGTAGAGTACAGTGTGATCACAAAAGATGGAATAGAAAGATCTGGGTATTAAGAGGAAAGCCGAGCCACGTCACTTTGGAACTCTGCCTCCTCAGTAAAATGAGAGAATTGAGGCAAAATCCCTAACGTGTGATGCCACGTCATATATACATGTCTGTATATACCGCCTGCAGAAGGCGATAGGAATGTGAACCGTCACAGCACAGACTTAGGAGTTGGCAGACTTGAGTTTAAATCAGTGTGACTTTGGGGGAGTCCATGTCCCCATTTACAAAACGGGTAATATCGCGAGATACCTACCCTTTCCAGTGACCCCTGAGGATTATATTAGATAATGCCTGCAGTGTCCTATAGATATCAGAAGTGCTCACTGTCCATTTTATCATGACATTCAACTGTGTTAGAAACAGCAACACAGCCTATCCTGGGTGTCCTGTTGCCCATTGATTCTAGAGTAGTCAATGGTACCAACTGTACCTCCCTCAGTTGATGAGGGTGCTGCGCAAAGCTGCACAATTTTAATGAACCCTTTAAAGATCCTATAACTAATGAACACTACCAGTGGTGGTGCTGGTTTTCTAAACGGACAGGCAACGAACTGCCTATGTGAAATGAAAATTAGCAACACAATTATTTTAAACATCGAGGTGTAGCGTGCTGATAGATTGTTCCAGTTGGTGTGTTCACAAGCTCATTTTTATGTCCGGAAATACTCAACCCCCCCCCCCCCCACCTCCCCAGAGCCCACTTGGACTGTGTCCTAGCCCTGTAATAATGGATGCTGGTGCGTCTTTGGTGGAGGAGGGCAACATGTTCTAGGTGTTTAGAGAGGGCATTCAGACAAAAGAAGCCACAGCAAAAGCAAATGTTGGTGTATATTCTCCACTATGTGGTCTGAATAGTGTGTTGATACAAAACACCGGAAGCTTTCAAAAATTTTTTTGAAGAAATTCCTAAACAATGTGTGGTTGTAGGAGAAATAGCATGGCTTTTGTATGTGAGATAGACTTGGGTTCAGATTTTATGTCATTCATATTTATTCTGCCATCTCTTTACTCAAATGTAATTTTTTTGTCAATTTTTTTAATGTTTGTTTATTTTGAGAGAGAGTGTGAGCAGGGGAAGGGCAGAGAAAGAGAGGGAGACACATAGTCCGAAGCAGTCTCCAGGCTCTGAGCTGTCAGCACAGAGCCCTACGCTCATGAACTCATGAGCCCTACGATCACGAGATCATGACCCGAGCCGAAGTTGGACGCTTAACCGACTGAGCCACCCAGGTGCCCCCAAATGCCCACTTCTTACATACGCTATTCCACACTTGGCTTTATTTGCATATTATTAAATAAAAAGTGTCTTCTTTTTGAATGCTGGGTAGTATTCCATTGTATTGATGGACCATAATTTACTTAACCATGCCCTTGTCTGATGGACTCTGTCTTCAAACTGTTGTAAACAACGGTGTGAGGATAAGCCTTGTACACACATCATGCACATGTGCAAGTATTGTGTCTCCTTCACTCTGCATCAGCCCTGGCCATGCTAATCTTACTGTTCCTCGAACACAGTGGGGGTCACTCCACTGTCCCAAGTCCTTTGAGGTGGCAGGTCCCCCGATCGGGATTATGGGTAGGCCATGCCCTCTGTGTAGATGTAACCCTCCAGTGAGGCCTACCTTGACCCCTGCTGTTCAAAATGACAAACTCCCAGACCCTCCTCACTACCCTTACTCTACTTTTGTCTCCACTGCACTTGCCATTGAACATGCTGTTGTAGCCTGGGGTTTCCATGGGAAGCAGAGCATGAGCAGGGACTGTGTGCTATCAGTAGTTAATTTTGGGAGGTGGTCCCAGCGAGACCAGAACCAGAGGCTGGGCAGAGTGAAACAGGCCAGGAGGGAAAGCCATGTGGTGAGAAGGAACCAGATTTGGTAATTTGAGGGAGAGCTACAGGCATCACCAACAGATTGGAGTCAAGAATGATCCTAGTTTGGGGCCTGAACACCTGGAAAGGAGGGATGGGGTGAGAAGGAAATGGGAAGGAAGTGAGTGGAACATATTTTACAGGAGCAGGGAGATTAGCTCAGTACACACTAGTATCTTTCACTAGTTGAGGGCTTCTGCCCTGAGATTCCAGCCCCCATTGACCCAGTGAGGGAGTATTTCTCCAGAAGCATTTGGCAGTGAGAGGCTGGGAGGTGGGAGGAGCATGAGGGGTGGACATCAAAATGGTTTGGGTAGGGGAAAGACACCCGTGTATGGGTTCTGGTCCCTCTTCTGCCTGTCAATGGCTTTATGACCCATTTTCCCTATTTCTAAGGTTCCACCTCATACCTAGAAAAGCTAGTAAGGCAACACTGGCTTCCAGACTGTGTCCTGTGTGCTTTGGGGAGGTCCCAAGAAAGGGGAGAGCTGCACAGGGATGGCCAAAGGCAGATGAGGCACCCTGCCAGAGAGTTGTTTCTTTCAGTCCCCATGGCTACAAGGCAGCTTACCCCTCCTACCTCCTCTGCTGGCCACAAGCTAACAGCTCCAGAGACTCTGATTTAGCTGCTTGAAAGAGGATTTCAGACAAGGGCCATCCTGTGAGCACTGTTAGGATGGGATCTCTAGAGGGTCCTACAAAGGGAGGAAAATGATCTGGAGCCACTGTATGTGAGCATGCTATTAAAGGGGTACAAGCACATGGAGTATTGGTTCACAACCCTCCTGGGAGCTTGCGCTTTCTGGGTGTGATCTGAAACTGGCCCCTGTAATCAGAGGGCAGGGAGAGACCTGAGAAAGAGGCAGACCACTCCAGGCTGGTAGGTGGCAGTTTTATTTTTTTTAATTTTTATTTTTTAATGTTTATTTGTTTTGAAAAAAAATTTTTTTTTAAACATTTATTTATTTTTGGGACAGAGAGAGACAGAGCATGAACGGGGGAGGGGCAGAGAGAGAGGGAGACACAGAATTGGAAACAGGCTCCAGGCTCTGAGCCATCAGCCCAGAGCCCGACGCGGGGCTCGAACTCACGGACCGCGAGATCGTGACCTGGCTGAAGTTGGATGCTTAACCGACTGCGCCACCCAGGCGCCCCAATGTTTATTTGTTTTGAGAGTGAGAGAGAGAGAGAGAGCACGCATGTGCGCACAGGTGGGGGAGGGGCAGAGAGAGAGGGAGACAGAGAATCCCAAGCAGGCTCCTCATTGTCAGCGCAGAGCCCGATGCAGGGCTGGATCCCACGAACCATGAGATCGTGACCTGACCTGAAACCAAGAGTGGAATCCTTAACCTACTGAGCCACCTGGGCACCCCAAGTAGGTGACAAGTTTTAATACCAGCAAAGGGAATTTACATACGAGGTGTGTCTTTGGCAACAGCAAGTCAAATGGATTCCTGTACCTGCCCTCCAAATCTTGAAAGTTTATAAAGAGGCCCTAACTGTGCTCATTCACATACACAGCACATAGGTGTTTTCAACATCACATCACCATCTGAAGTCTGTGTCCTTGGAGCAGTCTCTGGGAGCAGGAAAGTCAAGCAGAACCCACATTCCAAGGACAGGGCTTGGGGTGAGGAGTCTTGGAGTGCCTGGGTACCACTCACAGATCAACTGGTGGTCACATCTTTTTGATGATGTTCTCCAACATGGAGATATTTTTACCCCTGCTTTACAGGAGAGGAAACAAGTTCAGAGAGGGTAAGAAACTTGCCTAAGGTCACGCTCCTGATAGAACCAACGTCAGTCCAAATCTATTGGTTTCAGAGCCCTTGCTGTGTGTTACATTATTTTTCTCCATCTAGATGATGATGATAGAACCTCACTTTCTAGAACTAGTTTGATTTAATCGGTACATGGTTGATTCAAATTACAATCACTTCTAAATTCAGGCAAAATTTACTTTTCAAGAAAATTGTGTTTAGAAATATATGCATTATGAAATGCAAGCTGATGCAGCCACTCTGGAAAACAGTATGGAGGTTCCTCAAAAAACTAAAAATAGAACTACCCTATGACCCAGCGATTGCACTACTAGGCATTTATCCATGGGATATGGGTGTGCTGTTTCAAAGGGGCACATGCACCCCCATGTTTATAGCAGCACTATCAGCAATAGCCAAAGTATGGAAAGAGCCCGAATGTTCATCGATGGATGAATGGATAAACAAGATGTGGTATATATATACAATGGAGTATTACTTGGCAATCAAAAAGAATGAAATCTTGCCATTTGCAACTACGTGGATGGAACTGGAGGATATTATGCTGTGAAATTAGAGAAAGACAAAAATCATATGACTTCACTCATATGAGGACTTTAAGAGACAAAACAGATGAACATAAGGGAAGGGAAACAAAAATAATATAAACACAGGGAAGGGGACAAAAGAGAAGAGACTCATAAATATGGAGAACAAACTGAGGGTTACAGGAGGGGTTGTGGGAGGGGGGAATGGGCTAAATGGGTAAGGGACACTAAGGAATCTACTCCTGAAATCATTGTTGCAATATATGCTAATTTGGATGTAAATTTTAAAAAATAAAATAAATTTTTAAAAATACGCATATGGAACAACATTTATATTTTGTCGGCCAGCCCACAAAAGAGAATCTGTTAATTGCCACTGGATGTCCATTCCCTCCTCTACAAAAGGAGGGATTCTTGCTAGGAGAGAAAACAGGCCAATCTGTATAATGAGGCTCCGAGAGGAGGAGGATGCATGAGGAGGAAGAGGGAGATGGAAGGCAGATGGCCGGAGTAAGGAGAAATCAGTGCAGGGGTGGTTGGAGGTGCTGGGGCAGCTGCAGGAGGTGAGGACATGGGAAAGGGAAGCAGATAATGTAGACCATGTGTATGGATTCATCTAATGTCCCTTAAGACATGTGAGTAGACAATGAATCCCTTTTAAAGTACTTGCCACTGTTTAACTCCTTGATTAAAACTGGGGGGCTCTGCCCCTAAAAGCAGCATGCAAAAAGAGAGGCGTGGCTGTTTTGATGGACCAGTGGACTCAGGCAGCAGAGAATGGGGGCAGTGCTGGCCTCCTCGCTCTCTCCACAGGAGGCGCCACACCAGCTCTCAGGTCTGAGAAGATAGAAGATACACAAACTGGCAGAAGGATGCTTCCGGAACTCCAGGGGTTGGTGCAAGGTCTGCAAAGATCCCCTTGCTGAAAACCTCCCTTCTTATTGTACAGAGAATGTCTAATGACATGCACACAATGTAATGCATTTTTTAATACTTTATATATTTTTGAGAGAGCGAGCGATCAAGTGGGGAAGAGGCAGAGAGGGAGACCGGGGATCAGAAGTGGGCTCTGTGCTGACAGTAGAGAGCCCGACTCCGAACTCGAACCCACCAAGCGAGATCATCACCTGAGCCAAAGTCCGATGCTTAACCGACTGAGACCCCCAGGCGCCCCTGTAATGGCATTTTTTAAAAAGCAGCTTTACAAAAATAATTTATCACATTGGCCTGCAAGATAATTTGTATGAATGCATGGGGAAAATACTGAAGGGATAAATACCAAAAGGTCAATACTGCTTATCTCTGGGAAGTGGAGTTCTGGAGGTCGAAAGGTTCTTCATTACGTTTCTGAGATTTTGTTTCTTTTATTTTTACAAGGGCCATTGTTTTGATTGTTAGGTAAGTTTTATCAGTGGAAATGAACATATACAGTGACTGCCTGGACTGGGCAAAACCAGGGCACCCGGCACGGGGTTTGTTTCCGGCTTGGGAAGCTCCGCTAAGGTAAAGAAAACGGAGCCGGGGCTCGAAGACCTGCAGCTGACACACGTGCTCAGGTTCTTGCCCTGCGCCTTTCCCACGTCCTGCGCGCGCCCTGCACGCACACGCACGGACCCACACACGTGCACGCACACGCATGCGCCCTCCTTCACAGCGCACACACGCCTCCGCCATGTTGGCTAATGAGAGTTTTACCAGAGATACTTCCTGCTCCGAAAGGTGTCCGGCTGCTGCTCTGCGGCGATGCTGGCAGTGGCCCCGCAGCTTTCCACAGCCAGACGCAAGGTTACGGGAAGGGGCCCAGCGTCCGGTTCCGCGGACGACTTCCGCCGCAGCGCGCAGGCCCGGAGTGGGACGTGCTCCCATCTCCCCCCACCCCCGGCAGGAGGGGAAAGCAGGCGGGAGGACAGCGGCGGGCCGCGCACGTTCGGGAGAGATTGCCGAGCCCTTCGTTCAGCTGGGGAAGGGTCCGGCAGCTTCCTCCAGAACAGCGAGACGATTGTTACCAATAGCCGCCTCACACAGTAATAGCCGACAGCCAAGCCCCGTTGTGAGCACTCTTATGTACAACTTTTAAGTCTTCGCTACGGTCCAGAGCTGGGGATTCTTCTCCCCGTTTCGGAGTGGCTGATGTTGGAGGAGGAGGCACAGGGAGGGGAGTAACTTGCCCAGAGCTACACAGCTGTCCGAGGTGGGGCCGTGGATGGAGACGGGCTGTTCTGGATCCAGCTTCTACTGCCTCTCATGGTGGGCTCGTGGATAGGGCCCAGGCCCAGCCCAAGGTGAGACCCTAAACTAACCGGCGTCCCTGCGCCCCCGGGTCTGGGTGACTAATGTCTGCAGACCAGTCCTGAAAGGGGTGGAAGGGAGTGTGTGAGCCGGTCCTGGTGGGGCCTCATAGTCCGCTGTGGCCCAGAGCGACCGGTACCCTGGGGGAGGCCGTGGCACCCTTCTCAGGCATTGGCCTACACGGCGGGGTCGGCCGGCATCTGCAGCCCTGCGAGGGACCCATAGAGACCGGTGTGGCACCAGGTCAGGCTCCCACATGAGTTAGTGGCTGGGCCCCTGCATCTCCAGTCCACAGCTCTCCACCAGGCTCAGGGAGAGGGCTGCATTCTGCAGGGATGAGAGGACTTCCGGTGGGAGGGAGGAGGTTGTTTCCTCCATCGGATTAAAGTTGGGCTCTAAGATGCACACCACCTGCAAGGAAGCATCCGGAACGGACAGACAGGTCTCCCGGGTCCCGCATCAGTGGAACCCACCCTGAGGGTGGGAGCCTGGGGCCAGTGCTCCCGCATCCCCCACCATAGCTGAGGTTTGGCAAAATTGGGGACCCAGGTAGTGTACCCCCGACACCGCCTTTCCTTTCCTGCCCTGGCTGGAGTCATCGGTTTCCAACACTGCCCGGTGGCTCCCAGCCACTGCCGGTGCTGTTCTGCCTGGATACTGCTCCCCTGGCTTTTCATCCATGCAGTCATGAACTGCCTGAGAAATGCCCCCGAGCCCTGTGGTTGGTGTTGCCATAGCCACCTGTTTGAGCGGAAGCAGGCACTGTCTCTTGTTGCTGGTTTGCACAGTCCCTTAACCCAACTGCAAGGGGTCGAACCTCTTTCACCTTTGTATTCTCAGCCCCAGCATTGGGCCTGGTGGCACAGGGGTGGGCTCAGCATAATCCACGAATAAACCTGTGCATGACTGAATGCGGCCCACCCAGCAGAGGCTGCACAGGCCTGGGTGCTGAGGAGTAAGAGCCAGGGAGTGCTCCTTCTGTGAGTGAGGGCTGATAAAGCATCCTGGAGGCTCTCACCAGCTTCATTTGCTGGGGTACCATCCCTCTGCCCAGGGCCTGGGCCAGCAGGCAATGTTGGGTGTCACTCAGCACTGTTGAGAGATAGTGAGGGCCACCGAGCGTCAGAGTCATGCTGTGTCTCTCCTCGTGGGCCCTGGAAGCCCAGGAAAGGCTGGGATGCTGGAACCCTAAAGTGGAGAGAAGTCCCATTAGGTAGCTTCGGGGCCATCCTTACCTAGAAGGTTCAAGAAGGTGGGAACTGAGCCTTCCCTGGAAGTGCTGAGTGGTCTTGAGTAAGTTGCCACCCCTTCCACCCCCTCAGTTTCGCTAAAACACGATCCATGAAGGGTATATGGCAGGCTTCACCTTACACAGGGCTTTGTGAGCTGGTTACTAGCCAGGATAATGGTGGTTCCTCATCCTGTCCGGGAAGGAACTAGGACAAGAACCCAGGTTGGCCTTTTCCAAACATGAAGCCCAATCTTGGGAAACAGCATCCTTCTAGGCCCATGGGGCATCCATGCAGGGGGAGGGAACTAATGGATGCTGGGCACCTATGATGTGTAGACATGTGTTGGATAGATCCAAGCCTATGGGTAATACAGGCAATAACTCTTGCCTTTGTGGCACTTACATTTCTGGCAGGGGGAGACCAATGATAAACAATAAACTCAATTAGCCTCATGAATATCTTGAGGGAGGAGTATACCAGGCAGAGGGAATGTGCAGTGCAAAGGTCCTGAGGCAGAAGCTGGTCTGAATTGTTCAAGTAACACCAGCACAGAGAGTTCTGTGGTTGGAGTGGAGGAAGCAAGGTGGAAAGCCGTGAAGGCCAGTGGTAAGGGGACTATCAAGGGAGAGCTGATGGAGGCCTGTGGGGTCTGAGGCCTCTCTGTGTGTGGTGACAGGGCCAAGGCCTTGCTGGTCAGCAGCACTGGCAGTTGGGAGGAAGCACTGGGAATCTGCTGGGCACTTCGGCACCTGTCCATCATGGAGCCTTCAGAGATGAATGGCTGCCGCTGCACTACCATCCCCCAAATCTCATGCTGGTTCCTCTTTTGGAGGATTCTCACCCAGAGCTATACAGGGAAGGGAATTCTGGGAAGCGAAGATCCCAGCTTCCCAAGGTGACAATTGAATAGCCCGTTCCAGTCTTCAATCCCCTTGTCCTGCCTGTCCCAGTACTTCTGTCGACACCACTGGCCACCAGCATGGGGAATCCTGTTCCTGGCTCCTCCCGTGAGCCTTGCCTCTGTTCTGGGTTGGAGCAGGGCCCCTGCTAGACACTCTCATGCCTTTGGCAGTTCCCTGTCTGTATTGGTGTGATGTCTGTCTCTGTTACAGACTGAAAGAGGAGAGTGGAGATTTCCTAGTGCCTTGTTGACACACACTGGGTGCTCAGTAAATCATCGCTGAAGGAAGGGCTGGAGTGTCCTGCGAGGTGAGTGCCACTTACCCTCACTTAATGCACAAGCAGAATCAGGAAATGGGGGCTGTGCTTTTCCATGCTGACTTTTGGCAGGGCTTGGACACAGAATCAGACGCAAGTGGGCATGGCCTGGGACCGTCTAGAGCAAGGGTGAACAGCAGAAGGCCCGCTTGGAGAGTGTGGACAGGGAACACAAGGGCTGCTGGGCAGGGGCCTTGGGAAGCCTTCCCTCTGGACTCTTCTCCCACCCCAGCCCCTTGTGTATCCCTCTTACCCAGGAGAGCTCCAAGAATGCAGAGGATGGCCCTGCCTTTCAAGGCCAACAGTCTGCCTGAGGGGTTCCAGAGAGTACTTAGGATGAAGCCCCCAGGGCCACCGAGCTGTCCCAGCACCCCAGTGTCCAGGGCCTGTTCCAGCTGTAGGGCAGGGGCAAGGGGGAGCAGGGAGAGACAGGCTGCAGGTCTCCCTCTCTGCTCCCTGACCCCGCACCCCACCACCCAGGCTCCTGTTCCCCATCTACTGGCACTGTGTCCCCTCTGACGCCAGTGAGGATGGAATGAGCCTGGGTTCTGATGCCAGCAGTGCTGAACCAGGTCCCTCTTTTGGGTTTTAGTGAGCAAATGTTCAGGGAGTGTCTGACACAATAACGGGCACAGGGCTGTGCCTGGTCACCCCAGGGCCAGCCTCACCATGCCATCCATAGTTAGGTGCTGCTGAGACCCAGAACGTGTCCCACTCCTGCCTCTCATTCCCCTGTGCCTCCCTGGTTCTTTCCTGGACCCCAGTCCCCAGGCCCTGGTCTGGCCTATGGGTCCCTTACCATGTCCTTGAGCTCCTGCAGGGCCTGGGGGGCTGTGAGCAGCTCTTGGAGGGCACCTCACAGCAGGTGCCGCAGCTCTGGAGGCAGTGTGGCCGGGTCCTGCAGCTGGGCACCCACCTGCCTTCGCGGGCCCTGGAAAGTGGGCTCCTCACCCAGGGCCTGTGGAGAGAGACTATAGGCCCCCACTGGTTTCTGTGCCCAGGCTCCCTGCCCAGGGCCAGCCAGACTAGATCCTTCAGCCTAACCAGGAGGTCCTGGTGTCACAGTCCTGTCCTGACGAAGCTTCCGCCTGATGCAGAGCACAGCATTCTTTCATCTGCCTCCTTCTCATTTCTTCCTCTCCTCCCCTCTCCCCTCCCCTCCAGCATTTACTGAGTACCCACCACATATGGGGTGGCAGTCATGGGTCCTGTCCTTATTTCCCTATTTCCCCTACCTCACTCTTCTTCCCCTCACTCCCCTCCCACTCACCCCTGCTCAGGGCCCATGCTTCATGGGCCCTAGAAGATGGCCCTCCCTGCCCCGAGTGACATGGGGTGACTACATGGTGGTGGGGAAGGGACTCCCAAGAGCGGTGTCAGGACATTGTCTGTGGGGAGGGATGACTTCTGCTTGGGTTCCAGGCCCTGGGCAGGGCTACTCACCTCCACGGACAGGAAAGCTCTGACAGAGCTTTCCTTCAGGCAGGTACAGAATAGCTGTGTGGGAGCACAGGTAGGGCAAAAGAGAAAGTGCCCGAGAGGAAGACAGACAGCAGTTATGGGGTCCTACGGTGTACTGGCCATAGAGCCAGGGACCTCACAGCTTTCCTCCTGTGGCCTCACAGTACTCTGTGGGTAGCAGCCTGAGCCCCTTTATAGACGAGGATGCTGAAGCTGGAGATGTTTCGTAACGTCTCCAGGGCCATGCAGATGGCAGACAGCAAAGCCATCATTCAAACCTCAGTGCACTGGACTCTTAAGCTCATGCTTTTTTCAAGAGGGTGCGGGTGGCCAAATCTTCCTCCCCCAGCTAAAGTCAACCCTCAGATTCAGCAGGCCAGATCTGAGCACCCGAGCTGTCCTGCCCTGGGCTCAGTCCCCAGTCCCTCTCTGGGCTGCAGCACTGATGGGAGAGCAAAACTCCCTCCTCCCACCAGTCACTCCTGGGCCAGGGATGGGCAGGACCACCAGTCTGCAAGATTCTTTGTGCTAATTAGATGACACAAACCTTCCTCCCATCAAGTGCAGCTCCCCCCTTGTCCCCAAACCCCGGGGCCAAGTGGGACACGGACTGGGTAGTAAGCCCTCCTTGACAGCTGAGCTCAGGGCTGCCTCTCTCTGCACGTCGCATCCTTGCAGCAGCTGCCAGAATGTGGACCTGGCTGGCTGAGTGCTCAGGCTCCTGGGAAATGGTCTCCCTCTCCCTCCTCCTGCCCCTCTGCCTGCTCTCCCAGAGGGAGACTCGTGTCTCTGCTCCTGACCTCCAGCCTCCACTTACCCCAGCAGTTCTCTTTGATTGCTAGCTGAAGCACCCTGTAGGCCGAGATGGTGCCCTGGGGGATGGTCTCTGTCTTCTCTTTGACCATGTGGCTCTGACTCTGGATCTAGGAGGGGGGGCAGGGAGAATAGGACCTCAGGTCCCCGCGGGATTTGAGAACCTGCAGGAAGGTGGTTAGGGGCAGCAGGAACAGGGGATAGGGAGGAGGGACTGCCGTGGTCTCTCTTGATCATCAGCATAGGGGCTTTAGAGGTTGGAGGGGAGAGGAAAATCCCACAGCACGGGATGGGGGACCCTGAAGCCCAGTCAGGACAGCAAAGTATGTTGCACACAAGATATTTCCAGAAAAAAACCCAAGGCATTCTGGGGTCAAAGCAACACGCATTGGCATGATAAAAACTTCCCCCAGTAAAGAAATGGGTTTCACTTGGTGTCGTTAAGCACTGTCCAGAGTTTGGAGTGCTGGCTTTGGGAACTGCTGAGCTGGAGTCCTGAGGCCCTGTGGTTGGATCACCTTCAAATGCTCTGAGACCTCCCCTGTCCCTGGCAGGTGGAGAGTGATGTGGCTCGGGAGAGCCCTGGGAGGTGGAGGCCCCCGCAAGCTGGGACTCCTGACGTCGTGCCCCTGGTGTCACATTGCCGCCCTCCTCCCACAGGGAAAGTGCAGATTGAAAACAACAGTAAGAGAATGCCTCCTGTCCCCTGGCATGTAGCTGGCCTGAATAAGGACTGGGAATCCAGCTCCCCCACAGCTAGACGAGGCCGTGTGGCCAGGTTCTGGCCAGCGGGATGTAAATGGAGGCGGTGTGTACCGGTCCTTTTCTCCCTCCTGGCTGCAACGTGGACGTGATACGTGGAGCTGGAGCAGCCATCTTGGACCAGGAGGTGACAGCCATACACCGAGGTGGCAGAGGGACAAAACAGAGCCAGGTCTCTGATCACCACTGTCTGCCACTGCAGCCCTTAGGCTCCTATCTGGACTTTGACCTAAGAGAGGACTCCTTTTCTGGTTGAGAGCCACTGTCATTTCAGGATCCCCATCACTTACCACTAGGGTGACTAACTGTCCTGATTTCCCACGGAAAGTCCTAGGTCCCAGGGAAGTCCTAGTCTCAGGCAAACTGGGAAGGTTGGAAATGCTACACTGACCCTAGTCCCACAGCACACCTGGAGTCACCTGTAGTGAGAGATCAACCGCAAATATTTAATCCCAAGGTGGTTGCCTGCTCCCCAGCTGCTCCCACCTCCCCTTACATTGTCCCCTGTCTTTCCCACAACTGCCAAGTGGAGCAAGGCTGCGTGTTTTAACATCTCAACCCTTGATTAGAAGGCCAGCCATCTGCTGTGTTCAGAGGCGGTGCTGCAGTGTAACTAGCTTTTAAGCACGTGGATGTTGGAACCAGGTAGGCCCAGGTCTGGATTTTAGCCCCAGCACTTGCTGGCTGTGTGCTCCTGAGCAAGCAGTTTAACCTCTTGGATCTACTGGTTCTGTACCCCAAAACCCTGACCTATGGTACTTAGTTATGGAATCATCAGGAGGAGTGGATGAGAAAAATTTATAGAGAACATTTTGTACTGTGTTCTAGCTTCTAATAAGTATTTAGCAACGGCAGCTGGAGGTGGACCGATCTGTGACCCCTGCTCACCTGCGTTCCTGTGGCCCGTGAGAGGTGAGGCCGACTGTGATGCTGAGTCTCGCTTCATTTGTGGGAGATGAGAGTCCCAGAGCCCCAGGATGCTAGCGTGGGACCCACGCTTCCTGTGTCACGGTGGGGACCTGAGGCCCACAGGTACTAAATGAGCTAAGGACTGCGTTGGTGAGGAGCAGATCTGGGCCTTAGAGTGGCTCAGGCACCTTCCTCACACTGTTGCCTAATTTAATCTTCCCCTGGTTCTGCAGCCCAGCCTCTTGGGCTGGAACCAGCAAACTCGGAGGGTCAGGTGACTGGCTCAAGGCCACACGACTAGCCAGGGGCAGGGCTGGGATTCATACCTAGGTACCCCTGGTTCCACAGCTGATGTAAACCCCCTAGACTGTGGTAGCAATGCCGGCAGCACATAGAATCACCTGAGGGAGTTCTAAAAATCCGAGCGAGTGGATCCTCTTCCAGTCCAGTTAAACTAGAATTGGGAGGGGGGCACCTGGGTGGCTCAGCAGTCGAGCATCAGACTCTTGATTTCGGCTCAGGTCATTATCTTACGGTTCGTGGGATCGAGCCCCACGTGGAGCCCTCCGTTGGGCACTGTGTGGATATCTCAGACCTGCTTGGGATCCTCTCTCTCCCTCGCTCTCTGCCCCTCCCCCCCAACACGTGCTTTCTTTCTCAAAATAAGTAAATAACTTAAAAAACAGACTTGGCAGGGGCAGTGTTGGGCACTGGCATTTTCAAATAAAAACCAAAATAGCTTTCTAGGTGACTGTAACCTGTCATCAGAGTTGAGAACCATAAACACAAGCACCTGGGAAGCCCATTTGTGTTTAGAGGGGGCGAGTCTTAGTGGGGCAGCCGTTTGGCAGGAGTTGGGCTGGAAGGGGAGCTCTTCGGTGGCTGTCAGCAGCCCCAAGGCACATCCTGCACCTTTGCATGGCCCGGCCCAAGGAAGGCCAGCTGTCCCGCTCCCTCTGCGTTGCTGAGGCTCTGAAGAATGGTGTTCCGCGTGTTCTCCATGGCCTGTCACCACATACAGGCTCTCCTTCTTCTGGCTTTGCGGCTCCCTGAGGAACAAGGGCTTCAGAGCCCTCAGTTTCCTGCAAGGGCGCGTAGGGGCAGGGTGCGAGAAGCGGTGGGGCTTGGGAGGGTCTCTCCCCTGGTGTGGTGGCCTAGGCCTGGGGACTGCTTGTTTAAGGTCACTTGGGGGTGGTTGGAAAAGTAGAGAAGCTGAGGGAAGTGTGATACATCTGTCTTCTCCAAGGTTTAAAATGTCCAGGGGCTCCTCGGTGGCTCAGCCAGTTAAATGTCTGACTTCGGCTCAGGTGACGATCTCACAGTTCGTGGGTTCGAGTCCCGTGTTGGGCTCTGTGCTGACAGCTCAGTGCCTGGAGCCTGCTTCAGATTCTGCATCTTTCTCTCTCTCTCTCTCTCTCTGCACCTCTCTGCCCCTCCCCTGCTTGTGCTCTCTCTCAAAAATAAATAAACATTAAAAAAGAAATGTCCAGACCAGAGGCTACCATGTGGCCTCTACAAGCTGAACTGGACAAGAGGCTTATGTTTGTGTGGCTCGTGGTGTTCAGAATTTTTCACATAAAATTGGTAGGTTTCGCATAAAAATCTTGATTTCTGGCTTCTCTTAAAAAATAGTGCCACTGAGGGGCACCTGGGTGGCTCAGTCGGTTAAACATCTGACCCTTGATTTCAGCTCAGGTCATGATCTCATAGTTTGTAGGATTCAGCCCCTGTGTTGGCCTCTGTCCTGACAGCATGGAGCCTGCTTGGGGTTCTCTCTCTCTGCCCCCCTGCCAAAAAAAAAATATTGAAAAAAGAAACCGGTGCCACCAAGCTCACATTCCTGCCTGGCAATAGCCCTGGCAGCCACCACTCAACATCAGGCAGGCCTGTGTCTCTGGTTTGCCCCAGTCTTCAGCACGCCCTGTTGCCTCACATACGGCAGCTGCCACATGGCTGTTGTTTTTCCTGGCCCTAAAACATCTGGGTTGAAATCTCTGACGTAACATAAGCCCGTCCCTGGGCCTCTGGACTCACGGCTAGTAGTGGACTCTTCAGAGGGGCTTTGCCTGAGGCCTCCAGCTGGTCAGAGCCTGGGGTTTTCCTTTCCTGCCTCCTGATTCCTACTCCCGCCTGGAGGGCCCCTGCCCACAGATAGACCTCAGCCAGGAGAGCCCGGCCTGCTAGGCTGGCCCACCCGACTCTCCTCTCTTCTCCGTTAGAGTCTCCCGGGTGAAAGGGGGAGCCGTGAGTGTCTGTACGGTCAGTGTGGAGTTTTGGGTCACCCCACTGCTCCTTGTCTCCTTCCCCGGCAGCCCGGGGCTCACACTGATGGCCCCTATCGTGGATCCTGCCACCATCTCCTGGGTCTGGATGGGTTGGCTCCGGGTCACCTCTGTGGGAAGAGGTCCAGAGTGGACCCAGGTAGCAAGGGAGGCAGGGTTGAGTGTGGCTAAGGCCTCAGTCCTGGGTTCCAGTTTTGCCTCCACCACTTACTGGCTGGGTGTGAGTGACCCCGAGCAAGCCAGTAACTCTTGGAGCCTCAGTTTCCCCATCTAGAAAAGCCGGGGTGGGAGGGTGTTCAGGGGAAGAATGGCAGGGTCTTCCCCGAAGGGTCTTTTGAGGATTAACCGAGGAGCTGCCAATGTGGTCCTGGCACACAGCAAGCACTTGATCCCTTAAACAACATTATTGTTGTTTAAAATTATCATTACTTCTTAACACAGCTGGGGACAGGAGGAAGAAAAAAATAGGTTCCTCCTTCCCCTACATGGAAGATGGGTGTCTGTGGCATGCTCCTGGCCAGGCAGACCGGGGTCTGTGTGTCTGGGCGGAGGGTGTTAGCTTTCTCAGTCACATGAATCTCTTTTCCGTGGCAATCTGCCACCCACAGGCACCACCTGAAAGTACCTGGTGGTGGTGGGGGGCGGGGCGGGGGGGGGGGCAGGCTCCAGCGCGTTCATGAGGGAGAATTCTGTGGGGATGAGGGAGGTGTCCCAAGCCAGGGGTGACATCTGTGCTTCTTCGTCACCAGGCAGAAGGGGAGAAAGTGTGGGGTGCTGTTCAAGCTGTCGACAGGCACCAGCTCACCTCTCCTGGCCAGTTCTCTGACCACACTCTTAGTGTCCCTTGCAAACAGGGACGATACGTTTCTGGAGGGGTGAAGAGGCAGGTGTCATACACAGCTGTGGGGACCTTGGTGAATGCCATCAGCTGGACTGAATCACGAACGGAAGTGTGAGGAATGGGGAGCCCTGAGCAGATTTCTCCCAGGGCTGGGTTCTGAAGTCAGCAAGGTGGGTAGAAATCACAGATGGTCAAAACCACCCCCAAAATACCCTTTAAATCATTTCCCTCCTGCGGGCATGGGACCCAGAGGAGCTCCAGGGCCAAGGACTCCCTTCTCTTAATTTTAGAACACGTGTTCCCTTGGGAACTAAATCCCCCTGCTACTTGGTTGCCTCATCTGTGAAGTAGAAATTTACCCAGATTTATATAAAATAGAGATAATTATTATCTATAACAATACTTCCTCTAGTGGACTGTTACGAGGACTAACAATGTTGATGTTTGTAAAGTACATACCACATGGTAGATGTTGATAAGCTGTCACCCTGGGTGTTCTGGCCTTGCTGTCTTTTCTGAGGTAGTGGGGACCCAGGTGGGTGGGGGGAGGGAGAGAAGAGATGGGGGTGGCATGGGAAGAGTACAGAGATTTCCTTTCTCTTCTCCCTCCTCTTAGCACGCATGAGTTTTCTGAGTAGAAGCATCTAATGTGAGCCTCTATTTCCCCCTCCTCTGGGCCCCCTGTAGCATTTTGTTCCTGTGTCTTTGGTGGCCTTTGCCATTTGTGTGAGCACCTTACTGAGGTAGGCCTGGGAGCACTGAAGGTTTGTGAGCAGGGCAGCGACACTGCGAACCAGTGCATGTGTTTTAGGACTAGCACTCACAGCCCACTGGAAAGGGGAGACTCGAGGAGCTTATGACCACAGTCCAGGGGAGTGTGACCACAGGCTCTAGTGCCCTGTGGGGGCCATCCTTGTCTTCATCCCCTGGGAAAGGAGGCAAGTGAGGGGCCAGCTTCTCTATCAGGCAAGGTGCCCGGGGGCCCACAAAAATGTTTTAATTTACTTTATTATTATTATTTTTTAATTTGTTTATTTTTGAGAGAGAGAGAGAGAGCGCAAGCATGCGGGAGGAGCAGAGAGAGAATCCCAAGGAGGCGCTGCACTGTCAGTGCAGAGCCTGATGCTGGGCTCCAACTCAGCAACCATGAGCTCATGACCTGAGCCGAGACCAAGAGTTGAATGCTTAACCTATTGAGTCACTCAGGCACGCCTAATTTACTTTAAAATCAGAAGAAAGAAATAAGCTTGTGGGTCTAAGAGAATGGCTTACTACACAGTATTAATATATTCATCTTTATGCCAGTAGTCTTTTTTTTTTCTTTTCTATCCAACTTAAAGCCAAAGAGAAGCATACATATTGTTGGCAATGGGCCAACAACAGCCTTAAATGATAATATTTGATATTTCCACAGAGGAAGGGGTGCCGGAGATTGACCGCGGCCTGGGGAAGTGGGAGCCGACTGGGCCCCCTGACGGGCCTGTAGGGGGCACCCAGAGGCGCATCAGCTCAAGCTTGCCTAAGGAGCTCACCTAGGGAGCTCTCCTAGGGGTAGCAGTGGGGGAACCTGGGGAGTTGGTGCTGAGGTCAGGTTATGAGCAAGAGGACCCTGCCGGGACTGCCTGGGGGTAGCAGCAGCTAGGATTTGGGGAGGGGAAGTGGGATGCTCTCCAAAGGATAGAGGGCCCAAGAAGGAAAGGCCTGGAGAGGTTGGGAGAAGCTGTGGACCTTGTTGCAGGCCTGTCCTCCTGCAGGGATCCCCCTGCCTGCGCTCCCTGTCCAGCCACCCCTCCAGGACCCGGGGTCCCTGGCTCCCCATGCTTACCTGAGGCCTCGGCTGGCTGTACCAAGGACAGTGGCGGGCCATCCAGGCCTCCAGGCTGAGTCCCATGCAGGAATTCTCTAGAAACCATACCCAGCGCCACAGGGTTTTCAGCCCTACATGGGGGCGATCTTCCAGCTTTCAGTAAGGGCATATGGACTTACATTAATACTTATGCTTGCTTTCTTTAATCGAAGCCATATATTCATGTAACTTAAATTGTTGTAAGGTGTCTGGGTGACTCGGTTGGTTAAGTGTCTGATTTCAGCTCAGGTCATGATCTCAGCGTTTGTGGGCTTGAGGCTGTGACCTCCTCAGAGCCTAGAGCCTGCTTTGGATTCTATGTCTCTCTCTCTCTCTCTCTCTCTCTCTCTCTCTCTCTGCCCCTCCCCCACTTGTGTCTGCACTCGCTTGCTCGCTCTCTCTCTCACAAATATTTAAAAAAATAAGAATCAAATTGTTCTACCTGAGTTTCCCCTTCCTTCCTTCCTTCCTGCCTTCCTGCCTTCCTGCCTTCCTACCTTCCTTCCTTCTTTCTAAGATTTTGTTTTTTAATGTAATCTCTACCCCCATCGTAGGACTGGAACTCACCATCCTGACATCAAGAGTGCCATGTTCACCATGGGACTGAACCAGTCAGGTGCCCCTCAGAAAACTATTAGGCAAAATTTTTTGAAAGATTTGAGTTTTATTTTAAACCTCAGATCCCACCTCATTTCCAGCTCCACTTTCCTCCATTGCTGGTGTGTTTCATTGCTTGTTTTGGTAATTTCCTCTTATCTCTCGTATAAAGGGCATTCTTGAGATATAATTAATACACCATATAGTTCACCCATCGAAAGTGTGCAGGTCAGTGGTTTTTAGTATGTTTACAGAATTGTGCTGCCATCACCATGCTCTGTTTCAGACCATTTTCTTTTCTTTCTTCTTTCCTTTTCTTTTCTTTTTGAAAGAGAGAGGGAGTTCAAGTGAGTGAGGGGTAGAGAGAGGGTCGGGAAGAGAGAGAATCCCATGAGGGGCAGAGAGAGACGGAAGGAAAGAGAGAGAGAAGAGGGGCTCACCTGAAGCGGGTCTCAAAATCACCTGATGTGGGACTCAAACTCACGAATCATGAGATAATGGCCAGAGCCAAAGTCGGATGTTTAATGACCGAGCCACCCAGGCACCCTAAACAATTTTCATTACCCCCCAAAGAACCTCCCCACCATAACCACTGATGTACCTCTGGTCTCTGTGGATTTGCCTATTCTAAATATTTCTTGTGATTGGGATAATATAACGTGTGGCCATTTGTGTCTGACATCTCTTAATAATAAGCTTGCTCAGTTGTAGGCACCATCCATGGACTTGCACCAGGGAAGATGAGGATTTAGGGTCCCCTTTGCTCTATACCACACACAAATCCTATCCCTATCTTCCCAATAGGGCGACATCACAATCATGACTATGCAAACTCTACACAGATATCAATAAACCATAATTATTTTTCCTTTCCTGTAGCGTTTCTGTTTTATTTCTCATTGTCATTTTTTATTTTTCCTTCTATTTTCTGTGTGTTTATATCTAATTAAATTCAAACTGCCAGTTCCTTAAATCTTATACTAATATCCCAGATTTGAGATATTCTATGATTTCCTCTTCCTGGAAGACTTCCTCTCCCAGAGGCTTCCTTATCTGCTCAGATGGAGACTATTGTCCTCTGGCCTCAATACTGCCATCCTGGGAATCCCCCTGTCTCTATTCTACAACTAAATCTTCTTTTCCCTGTAGCCAACATCTTCCTCCTGGGTCTCTTTCATTTTACTGTATCACGTCCTCTTATATTTTCTTGAAAATAGAACATAGTCAGTAATTTTAAAAATCTTTGTCTGAAAATGCCTTATTCTACCTTCAAACTTGATGTAGACTTCTAGTTGGAAATAATTTTACATCGAAATGTCGGAAGTCTTTGCTTCATTGTGTCTAACTTGCTGTTTGGCTGTAGTTTAAAGGCATTCTTATATTTGGAGTCGGTTAAGTCTCTGACTTCAGCTCAGGTCATGATCTCTCAGTTTTCGAGTTCGAGCCTCACATTGGGCTCTCTGCTGTCAGCGTAGAACCTGTTTCAGATCCTGTGTCCCCATCATCTCTCTCTGCCCCTCCCCTGCTTATGTTCTCCCTCTCAAAATAAATAAGCATTAAAAAAAAATTGGGTAAAGTCACTCATTTTGTAAATGAACTTTGTTCTTTTTCCTGGGTTTTTACTTTGTTCTGCATGTTCTGAAACTTCACAAAAAGGTGTTTTGGTATGGGCCCATTTTCATCCATTTGTGTCAGGTACGGATGATGGGCTCTTTAAAAAAAATTTTTTTTTTACATTTATTCATTTTTGAGAGACAGAGCCCAAGTGGGGGAGGGGCAGAGAGAGAGACAGAATCCAAAGCAGGCTCCAGCTCTGAGCTGTCAGCACAGACCCAGACGCAGGGCTCAAACTCACAAACCGCAAGATCATGACCTGAGCCGAAGTCGCACGCTTAATTAACCAGCTGAACCACCCAGGCACCTCATGATTGGCTCTTTAAATCCAGAAATTCCTATCCTGGTTATGGGAGATTTTGTTGATTTATTTTGTTGATGATCTCCTTTCCGTGTGTGTGTGTGTGTGTGTACGTCCTCTCGCTCTCTTTTTTTTTTTTTTTTTTTTTTGGTGGCGGGAGCCTGTTTTATCTGGCTCTTAGGCTTCCTAAACTGCTCTTCTATGTTTCTTATTTTTTCTCTTATTTTTCATCTTAAGACTTTTTACTCTACTTTTTGGGAAAGTTCCTCAACTTTACCTTCTGATCTTTTCTGTGGAGTTTTTATTTATGTCATAATAGTTTTAATTTCTAAGACCTTTATTTTTTTTGTTCTCTCAATGTTCCTTTATTTAAAAAAAATTTTTTTTTAACGTTTATTTATTTTTGAGACAGAGAGAGACAGAGCATGAACGGGGGAGGGTCAGAGAGAGGGAGACACAGAATCTGAAACAGGCTCCAAGCTCTGAGCTGTCAGCACAGAGCCTGACGCGGGGCTCGAACTCACGGACCGTGAGATCATGACCTGAGCTGAAGTCGGACGCTTAACCGACTGAGCCACCCAGGTGTCCCTCAATATTCCTTTAAAAATAGCTCAAAAAGCATAATTTGGAAAAGTCACACATAATGATCAATTCAGAGGTATAAATTTTGGGGAGTTAATTTTTTGAAGCAATTCTGGACATAAGAAAATGTTTTAAGAATGGAAAAAAACCCTCTCATTTTTAACATTTTACCATCTAATCTTGGTGATGATCTGTCTCTCTGTTCGTTATTTTATTTTTTGATGCATTTCAAAGTGAGTTACAGATATCAGTTAGCCTCACCCCAAACAATTCAGAATGCATATTGTTAACTAGAGCAAATATATTTTTACATTGTTTTGGAGTAGCATTTATATATAGTGAAATGCTCACATTTTTTTTTAATGTTTATTTATTTTTGAGAGAGCATGAGCAGGAGAGGGGCAGAGAGAGAGGGGTACAAAGGATCCCAAGCAGGCTCTGACAGCACAGAGCCCATAGCAGGGCTTAAACTCACAAACTGTGAAATCATGACGTGAGCTAAAGTCGGATGCTCATCCAATGAACCACCCAGGCTCGCATCTTTAGATACTATTCGATGAGTTTTGACAATTGCATAAACCTTTATCAAGATACAGATATTTCTATCACCTCAGAACATTCTCTCAAGTTTCCACCGATCCCTGGCTCCATCCTGCCTAGAACGGCAGACGTGGTGGCCCTAGACCCCCCCTGAGCTCATCAGGGACACTCTCAGCATAGACTGGAGTGGGGCCAGGCCTCTCTGGACTGCCTGCCAGCTGCTTCAGCAACGACAGGGTCCCATACAGGGCAGACAGGGGTTGCTTGGTTTCCAGATGCCAGGTTGATCTGGGGCTATTCAGTTCCATTTTCAGCCCACACTCCTCCAGGAGGCCATAGGTGATGGCCAAATCCTCACCCTGGAGTGGGGCAAGGAGCTCGGGTTTGAGGGTAAAGGGGATGTCCCAGCAGTATTTGAAGTTGGGCTCCAGGATGCTCCTTACCTAGAATAACCAGTATCAGATGTTACACGTCAGCATTTGAGGTCGGGAAGAGAAAATTTGTCCCAAGAGGGTCATGCAGGGTAACTGAAAGGGACAAAAGCTTTGGAGTCAAGAGGGCCCAGAGTCATGTCCTGGTCATGCCCTGTGGTCAGTGTAATTGTGGATACATTATTGGAAATCACTGAGCATTGTTTCCTCAGCTGCTAAATGATTTTATTAACATTTCCCTTGCAGAATAGTGGCATTTGGAATTAGATGTGTGTGTATATCCATACATGTGTGCAGTGTGTGTGTATGTATATGCATATGTCTATACACACATATATCCTTAAATATGTGTATGTGGAGAGAGAAGAGTGATTCCCAAATGGTAACTGTGTATATAAAGCGGGGATATGACTCAGGGACTCTGGGTTCCCAAACCTGGGTTCTTATATGGCTATTTTAGAACCGTGGGGGCTCTCAGCAGGGGTTGCCATGGAAACAGAGACCCTCCTGATAGATTCATACCCACTGGGCCTGTTGCCCAGAGGGAGATGCAGCCAGGGATTTCCCAGTTGCCAGAGCAGGATCCTGTCTCCCTGGCAGAAACCTGCATCATCTCTTCTTCCTCAGATTCATTCTTAACTCTGGTTCTTTCCCCCTCTTCCCTGGACACTAGCCCCTGAGAATATCTCACCAGCTTCTGCTGCTGGAGCAGGATCCTCTTTTCCATGGACTGGGCCAGCAGATCATGTTGGGTGTCACTCAACACTGGGAACAGGGGGACATTTGGGGAAAGAAAGTGATGAAGGGTTAGATTTTCCTCTCCCCACTGTGAGCCGGGAGACCCTATGAGAGGGGAACTCTGAGGCAGAGGAATCACCCATTGGACTTTGAAGGTCAAGTTCACTTTACTGGAAAGTCCTCCTTCTACTCTTGGAATGCCTCTAGAATGCTACATAATGTGGTCCAGAGGATGGGATCTTGAGGCTGGAGCCTGGAATCTTCCACTCATAATGATCTGTTGGATGAACTTGGGCTGGTCACTTTCTAGACCTCAGACTGTTTCTCTGTTCACGTGGCAAATTTATCTCACTAAACCCTCTGGACATTTCAGAGAGGGGATATGTGAGGATGAAGATCATGATATTTGAAGGGTGTTGGAGAGATGGCGTCTAACCCATAGCTTTCACGAGGTCTGAAGGCCAAACTTGTGACTTTCCTACATTTCCCCCCAGATCATTCTTACCCATTATGGCTTCAAGGAGGTAGATGATGTGGAATCTTGCCTGGATCCATAGGTCTCTTGTGTCCGGTTGCATCTCATTTAGGATTGTGCCCCCAAAGTCATCCAAAAGATCTAAGGGGCTCCCATCCAGCTATAGGAGACCCACATTATTAGTAATAAGATATTACTACTACAACTACTACTGGTATATAATTTTGCCTGTGTCTTTTAAGTCTGTAAGTGATCAACCAAGGTGGGAGGGTCAGGGCTCTTTACCTGTCCCAGGGGATTCCTAGCAGCCCCAGTATTTGGCCCCTGGCCTTGTCATTGTGCCTAGGGCCAGTGTCCCAGATTGCTGACAGCCTACTCTTTCCCCTGGCATTGCCCCATCCCTCCTCCCCTGTGTATCTTGATAGCCATATTTCCTAAACCTGCCCCTTTTACCACTTTGATCAGCCCTAGGTAGTTTTAGGAACTCCTCACCGTGTCCGTGAGGTCCTGCAGAGCCTCTCGGTTCCCAAGCTTGTTCAGGATAGTATGGAATATAGAATCCTGAGTGTCCTTTGAGAGCTGGGCCAAGGCCTCCATTTCCTGGAAAATCTCCTCATGTAGTTGCTTGAAATCTGCCCTCAGGCGTCAGCATCAAACCAAAAATGGGTATAATTCTTTGATTACAACATTCCTAGAATGATAAGCCCCTCCCCATCAAATATGAGCCCTTTTATCAACCCAAAGCATCTCTATGGATGCCATGTTTGAGCTCTGGGAACAGGCTAGAAATAATAGACTAGAAAACAGACAATCCTAGTGCTATGAAATGAGGGGAGCAGAATGCAGGGAGCAGAGATGGAGATTCTGGAAAGGGGTCATGGGAAGTAGAAGAAAATGACCAGGTGCTTATTTCTGGGACATGTCTAAAGTAACATGGATTCTGTGGTTGGGCTCTTAGAGATGAGGATCTGAGCTCTTGGCTCAGTTTCTACGTTTGTTAAATGGGGATGTTATGAGGGATTAAATGAGTTTATGTATATAAAATGCTTGGAGTAGTACCAGGTAGAAGACTTGAGCCATCCTTCTTATAATGTAATTCTACTTGTATCATCTATATCCATATGGAATTAACCAAGGAATGGATTTGGGGGCTCTCTGCTTGTCTGAGGAGACTTTGGGTGCACTCAAGATGATCTGCTGAGTGAGAGGTCACTAGAACGGACGTGCAATGACACAGGCATTTCTGTTTGGTTCACTGCTATATCCCTAGTACTTAGAATAATGCCTGTTGCCCAGTAAGTTCTTAATAAAAGTTTGTTGCAGGTATGCCCAAACAAACGAAGGAATGAATCAGTGGAGCTGACCAAAGTGTAAGTTTGGAAGTAGACCTCAGTTTTCTGAGTTGCATGGAAACTCCAGTCAGGGCTCTCAGCTCTGCAATTCCCTACCCTGGAGGCCCTGGATTCCCTCTTAATAAACACTCACCTTGCCAAAGGACTCTCTGTATTCTTCCTGGAAAGAGAATCACAAGGAATCATCTCTTTTCTCATGCTCAAATTTGCTTTTTGAGACACTTGGGAGGGTTCTGGCCTCTCATCACCTCCTCCCTCTTGCTAGACCTCTTTCTGCCCCAATTCGGATGGATCCCTCCACCTCCTGGCCTTCCTGGATCCTTCCTATTCCACAAAAACTAGAGCCAGTCCCTAGGGCAGTGGTGGCAAAGGCCGGGGAAATCTACCCTGCTTACCAGGTGAGTGCAGCACAAGATCCAGAGGCTTCCTTACATCAGATATGCTCATTGAGTACAGGGGACCATTGTTCACAGCAACTAAAAGAGAAATTATACCCCCACCAAGAGTTAGCGTCTGAAGACATTTGGTTTCTCTGGCCTTCTGCTCCCTGCCTCCCCGGGGGGCCCCCCCCCCGCCAGCTCCTTTCCATCTATTCCTGCCCTTTGCCCAGAGGCCAGATCCTCCTGCCTCAGGCATGGACAGCAGAGGCAACTGTGTGGGGCGTTTGTGCAAAGTGGCCTCATGGAGGGATCAAGTCCCACCTTCCTGTCTCTAAAATCACCCACTCACTTGATGTCTTCGTCATTCGTAGCATTCTCTCTGGAAAGAGAAAGAGAAGTGCTCATTCACAAAGCCTTAGTCTCCATTCTCCCCTTCCTCCTCCCAGCCTCTCCCTCCTCTTTCCAGCTTTCTCCTCCTCCTCCCCCAGATTTCTTACCTCTTTTCACTCCTTCAGTTGATTCAGAGCCTAGGCATATGGAGACCTTAGGCAGCACACCCACAACCCCACCTCACAGTTCAAAGGGGAACTGTGGCCAGGGGCCGGTGCCAGGGTCAAAGGCAGGGGAGAGGAGAGGGTGATGGAGAAGCTTGGCTGGAAAGGTTTCCCTGTGGGTCTGTGGGGGCTGAGCCCTTACTAGCATCCGAAGGGGGTCAGTGCTCAGCAGGGCCTGCGTCTAGGCAGAGAACCTGTCCAGCTCTGAAACTCACCTTCTGGAAAGGTTTTCTGCGTGTCATCATCTGAGATGAGGATATCTGGGTGGGAAGAAGCCAGGCCAGGAGAGCTGAGGTTAATCCTGCTGGACCGGTTCCCAGCCCCTGCCCGCAGCCCCCAGGCTTCCTCCTCCACACCCAGCCTGGCAGCTTTTCTCAGTGTGGCCAGGGGACGCCTCCACCAGATTCATCTGTGATGCTGGCTCAAACTCAGAGCCCCTGACCTAATTCTACCTTCTGAATCAGACTCTCTGAAGAGAGCCTGGGCTGATCACTGTGCTGACACTGGAGAATTTCCTCTGTAAGGTAAAGGCAGTTGGCTTTGTCCATCCTTCTTTGGGTAGGATTGTCTCTCTGGTGCCCTTAGTCTTACTCTCGTGAGGTCTTCTCCCTCACCTGTCTGCTCCCAGTCCTGCCCCCTTCCTGGGTGATTTCATGCTGCACCTAAGAAATGCTGAGACAAGATGTTCGAGGGAGGATATTATAGACAGAATGTGTGTGTGTGTGTGTGTGCACGCGCACGTGCATGTCTGGGGGTGGGGGGGAGAAGGGAACGGCATCCCCTGATCCCTGAGGAGCTGGACCCTAGCTGTATCAGGCTCACCTCTTCCTGGGACTTAAATTGGGGGAGGCTGATTGTGTCCCCAGCGCTCCCCATTCCATCCAGGGGTATAGTTGCTGTTTGATGCAAATGGTTTGCCCGTGTGGAGTCAGAACCCGAAGTGTGTGCGTGTGCTGGGGCACTGAGGCCCAAGAGCGAGGGAGGGAGAGATGTAGATACAACCCTGCCTTATGTTCCTGGGGCACTGTGTCTGCCGGTTTGTTTGGGATCCTGCGGCTATCTCCTGGGCTTTCTCCCGAGGTTATGGGTACCCTGGGGAGCGCCCTGTGGCTCCCCTAGGCCAGCTGCTGAGAGCGGCTTGAGTGGACACTGGAATGAATAGAGATGATGGGGTCGGGGCTGCCCTTGGCCTGGTGCCAAGGACACCTCCACGCCGGACCCCCCTTCGTCCCCGTCCACACGGGAGACTATCTCTGTATCTTCCCGGAGCAGCGTTTCTGTCAGTCAGCCGTGCTGGGAGGTGGCTTTGGTGGTGGGATGTGTGTGCCCCCACAGTGGGGAGGTGTTTCTCGGCCTGCTGCACAGAGCGGCAAGTGGATGCCAGCTGCTGGCCCTTTCCCTCTCTTTCTCTTCTCCGGAGAAGCGGACGCCCCCTCCCCATCTTCCCCTTTCAGCCTCTGCTTACCCCAGCCGTTGTTCTCGAAAATCAGCTGCTTCTTTTTATAGGCGATCACGGTGCCCTCTGGCAGAGTCAACATCTTCTCTCTCACTTTGAGACCCTCTCCCTGGCCTTGACCCTGGAGAGAGAAATCAGGCAATGTGGTCCCATGTACATGTGATCTTAAAACTCAAATAGATCTATTTTTGCACTGGTGGTGGGAATGCAAACTGGTACAGCCACTCTGGAAAACAGTATGGAGGTTCCTCAAAAAACTAAAAATAGAACTACCCTATGACCCAGCAATTGCACTACTAGACATTTATCCACCGGATATGGGTGTGCTGTTTCAAAGGGGCACATGCACCCCCATGTTTATAGCAGCACTATCAACAATAGCCAAAGTATGGAAAGAGCCCAAATGTCCATCGATGGATGAATGGATAAAGAAGATGTGGTATATAAATACCATGAGACAGCAGAGGGCTGGATGTGGTGCTTGAACTTGCAAACCATGAGATCATGACCTGAGCTGAATGCAGACGCTTAACCGACTGAGCCACCCAGGCGCCCCCATGCTTTTCTTTTTGAGGCAGGTATCCTGATAATTCGCACTTATGTTCTGTGGTGTATGTTGACCCATTAAATTATGCCTCCTGTTTGGTCCTTTCACCTGGAAACACATTCCTCTGGTCTCCTCACCTTTGTTTTATTATTTTTTGGATGATCTTCCTTCTTTTATTGTGTCTCTGTTAGTTCTGGAACTCCTCTTTTTCAGATGTTGTATGTTTGGACTAATCCTCTAAACTTTAATATTAATATTCTCCTCTTTTTCTGCTTACTTTTTTTGGGGAAATGTCTTCGATTTTATTTTTTGGCTTTCCTATTTTAAAAAAAATTAGACTTCTGGTTTCTGTGCTGGCATACTGTAAAGAGCTTAGAAGTTGCCACTCTGTCTTACAATCAAGTGAAAAGCTGAACAAACTTTAGTGAGTATATTAGTCTGTAGAAAAATAGAACCAATAAGCTTTCTGTCTATATATCTATATTTCTAAAGGGATTTATTGTAAGGGATCTGTTCATGCAATTATAAAGGTTGAAAAGTCCCGGGGCACCTGGGTGGCTCAGTCAGCTAAGTGTCTGGCTTTGGCTCAGGTCATGATCTCATGGTTCATGAGTTCAAGCCCCGTGTCAGGCTCTGTGCTGACAGTGCGGAGCCTGCTTGGGATTCTGTGTCTCCTCCCTCTGTCTCTCCCCCACTCACGCTCTGTCTCTCTCTCTGTCTCCCTGTCTGTCTCAAAAATAAATAAACATAAAAAAATTTTTAAGGGGTTTCTGGGTGGCTCAGTCAGTTTTTTAAGTGTCAACTCGTGGCTTCGGCTTGGGTCATGTTCTGACAGTTTGTGTTTGAGCCCCACCCATGTCCGGCTCTGCACTGACTGTGGGGAGCCTGGGTGAGATTCTCTCCCTCTCTCTCTGCCCCTCCCCCACTCACACGTGTGCTCTCTCTCAAATCTCAAATAATAAAAACTTAAAAAAAATTCATAAAAAGAAAAATCCCAAGATGTACAGACCCAGGAGAACTAATGGTATAGTTCCAGTCTGAATTTAAAGGCCTTAGAAGCAGGAGTGCAAGTCAGAATCTGATGGTAGAGCAGCATCCCAGCTGAAAGATACTTAGGCGGAGAGTGAACTCAAGTCTTTCTCCACCTTTTGTTTCATTCAGAACTTCAGTGGACTGGATGAGGCCTGCCTGCATTGGGGAAGATAATCTGCTTTACCAGTCTACCCGTTCAAATCTCATCCTGAAACATACAGGCACACCTAGAATAACCTTGAACAAAAACTGTGTACCTCATGGACCAGTCATGTTGGCAACATAAAATTAACCATCACACTGAGTAGTAATTACTGTATTCTGGAGACCTGATCAACTGTTCATATGTATTATCATGGACTTTTATGTAGGAGTTATATTTTAAGTAGTTTTTAAAAATTTATTAATTTTTAATGTTTATTTATCTTTGAGAGACCGAGACAGATCATGAATAGGGGAGGGGCAGAGAGGGAGGGAGACACAGAATCCAAAGCAGGCTCCAGGCTTTGAGCTGTCAGCAGAGAGCCTGATGTGGGGCTCGAACCCACGAACTGTGAGATCATGACCTGAACCGAAGTCGGACACTCAACCTACTGAGCCATCCAGGTGCCCCATATTTTAAGTAGTTTTTTTTTTTTTTTAAGTTTATTTATTTTGAGAGAGACAGAGAGGGAGAGAGAGAATCCCAAGCAGGCTCTGTGTTGTCAGCGTAGAGCCCAGCACAGGGCTTGATTCCACAAACCCTGAGATCATGACCTGAACCGAAATCAAGAGTCAGATGCTCAACTGACTGAGCCACCCAGGCACCCCTGTAGGTGTAGGTGTTATATTTTAATTTTATGGATGAGGGACCCTATGTCAGAAACATGAATAATGACCTCAGGCAGCCTAGTGAGTAAATGGCTTCTCCAGAATTCAGCCCTACTCTTTGATGAGAAGAATGTCCTGGTGAGTCCAATGTCAACTAAGAGAGTGCAGTGCAAAGCAATGGTGTGGGAAAACGCTGACACAGTTGGGAATCTACAAACCGTTTAACAACATCACAGCCCAGGAGCGATGCTTAGAACCGGCACCTGCTGTGAACACCTGGGGCATAGGCCAGACACACAGCTGAGCATTCGCCCTCTGCAAAATGCCTCAGGGTGTTCTCCTGTTCTCCCAAAACCCCATCAGCACACCGAAACTGATGTGAAAACAGCCGGTCGTGGACATACCCTCCAAACTGGAGTTAAGTTTGGTTTCAAACTTCTTTGTCCACTGGGTGGCGCCTTGCTCTCCTCTAGGGTTAATACACAGATCTTGTGAAAGTTAGCTCACAACTCCGTTTTTGTCTTGTTTTGTTTTTTTGGTTCCTAAATCTCTTCAGTGAGGACATATTACATATAAAATATATTTTGTGTAAATGTCCATTATAACACACGCACACACACACTTTATATGTCCCTGAGTCACAGTTCATGTTGAGTAAATATTTGATGAACTGCTTTGTTTTAAACTTTTTTTTTTTTTAATTGTGATGATTGTAAGTTATGTACATCATATGTGCTTGGAGATATTTAATCTTAATACGGAACACTTTCTACTCAGGGTATCACAGTATTTAGGATGTTTGAACTGCTGAGGTTTTGTATTGTATGTGGCCCCTTGTTTCTTCCAGCCATAAAGCTGCACATGTATGTAGTATAGCAACCATACATATATATCTTTTAAGTTTATTTATTTATTTGGAGAGAGAGAGTGTAAGTGGGGGAGGAACAGAGAGAGAGGGAGGGAAAGAGAGAATCCCCAGCAGGTTCCACACTGGCAGTGCAGAGACCAACACAGGGCTTGAACTCACAAACTGTGAGATCATGACCAGAACTGAAACCAGACGCTCAGCCAACTGAGCCACCCAGGTGCCCCAACAATCATATTTTTAGAGTATCCAAAACCGATCATTTAACCAAAGCAAAATATAATTGCAAATAATTAAATCTATTTCTATTTTATTGATACTGAATAACCTCATATATTAAAATACTAAAACGAGCATGTTAGAATATACTCTCGGGTCTGGAGTCAGGATTCCTTGGCACATGAGAAGTGGGGAATAATGACCCCATTCATTCCAACCCCCAGAGACAGGCCCTAATAAGATGCAGAGCCCCTGGGAAGTGGGGTGGGGCTGGCTGTGCTCTTGGTGTCCCCATCCCACTTCAGACAACCATGTACCTTGACAGAAGTCATCCAAGGGATAAAGCATTTTCCCAAAACGTTCACACTGCTGCTGTCATGCAGCACAGTGCTGTTGATCAGTTCCACGGCCTCTGTCACCACATAGAGATTGTCATCTCTGCCCCGGCACTTCCTCAGAAACAGCAGCTCCTGATCCAACACTTTCCTGAGGTAGGTGGGAAGAGAAAGGTCACAGTGGGAAAGGGATGCCTTTTTTTTTTAAATGCTTATTAATTTATATTGAGAGAGTGCATGCATGCAAGTGGGGGAGGGGCAGAGAGAGAATCCCAAGCAGGCTCCACGTTGTCAGTGCAGAGCCTGACGTGGGGCTTGATCCCACGACCGTGAGGTCATGATCTGAGCTGGAATCTAGTGTCAGATGCTTAACTGACAGAGCCACCCAGGCGCCCCCGGGAAAGGCGGGCCTTCTTGGCTCGTTGTGGATTACTCTTCTAAGACCCTGGATGGGGTACAGAGCATTTGGAATTTGATAGGTGAGTTCTCCATGGGTAGGAAGATACTGGCTTATAGGTTAGGTTGCTTAGGGCAACAGAACATCTTCTCTGATGTGCACGGTGGAGGGGTCCCCATTCTCTGACGGGTATGGTATGACAGTATGCATACCATATTATGAAGAGCCATTTACATTTTCCAAAATTATATTGGTCATGTTAGGGTAGTTTGTACATTTCCAGTACCAGGGGCTCTCAGCAGAAGAGGCTCAAAGTAGATGAGTCCAGGTGATGGAGACCAGTGCTTAGGAGGCCCTGTTGTCAAAGCTGGGTACACACAGCACACGTGCCCATGTGGAGCAGGCGGATAAAGTGTGATGAAGGAGGGCAGGTGCTGGGTGATTTTTCATGACTAGCGCAGATGGGCTTTATGGGTCGACCGTCCTCAGTAGGGGGCTTGGTAGAGCCTGACTTGAAGATGTAAGTTGGGGGAGATGTGGAAGGTCTGCAGTGCTGAGACTCAACTCTGTTCTGCTCCAGTCCCCACCCTGCTTGGTGCCCTGGTGACAGCCATGTGGAATACTGAGAGACCCTTAAATTTGCCTTTCAGGGCAGGAGGTCACTGACCATCCAGTGCCCTTGGAGAGAAATGCAGGCTTCTTAACATTTGGGCAAGGAGTGTGTCATCTGACTCTGCTTACCTCCCAACCTTCACTTTACATCACCTTCATCCTTGTTGACGAAGCTTACGCTTCCCTGGCCTCCCCCTCCTCTTGGAAACACCCAGCTCTGTCCTGTCCCAGGGCCTTTCAGCTCTAATTCAGACCCTTTTCCTCTTGCTTGCTTCTTTCATTCTTTAGGTTTGAGCTCAACTGTTAGCACCAGAGAGAAACCTAAACCGACCACCTTCAGCATCTCTTTGACCTCGTCCTGTTTCATATCTCCAGAGCTCCCGTCATGATCTGTAAGTGCCTTCGGAGCTGAATACATGACATGCCCACATCCCCTCTATTAGAAATAGCCAACTGCCTTTTTTTTTTTTTTTTTCCATTAAAGATCTGACCTCAGGCTTACTTATTTCACATGGAGCTAGCTAATTAAAATGTATCCTAGAAACTGCCTCTTTGCTGAAATACTGAGAATTTCTTTTTCTTTCTGAGCAGCTAAAGAATCTCAGATACTCTTTTGCACCATAAACAGTCTTTGCAAATGTTATTGTTAATAAGGGCCTTGTAAGAACTCAGGAATACGGAAATTGTCCAATGCCCTGTGAAAGTAACTTTTAGTCTTTAAGCAGCCTGTGATTTTTAACTTGTTGCTTTCTTAACAATTTGTTGGGTTTGTAAACACATTATTTAAGTTGGCATTGCTGTTTTTACTTATTTATTTATTTTAAATTTATTTATTTATTTAGAGAGAGAGAGCACCAGCAAGCTGGGGAGGGGCAGAGAGAGAGGGAGAGTGAGACAGATTCCCAAGCAGGCTCAGTGGTGTCAGCACAGAGCTCCACAAGGGGCTCAATCCCACAAACTGTGAGATAATGATCTGAGCTGAAACCAAGAGACAGACGCTTAACCAACGGAGCTGCCCAGGCACCCTGAAGTTGACTGTTTTTAGAAGGCAGTAAAGACTTAAGTTCTTCGTTGAGCTCTTAAGAGATCGTTTGATACCCGCCTTTGCCTATACGTTTGGAGGTAAATGAAATCCCAGGACACTACTTCATACCTTATGTCAACAGAGAGTTTCCGATTCTTTGTCTCCCATAAATTAATACTTTGTTAATTAATACTTTTTTTTTATCGCCCGCTCTTCCTCACTGCCTGCCCTTTGCCTGTCCACACTAAATATGAGCGGCTTTAGGGTAGAGATGGGTAGCACATGATAGTGCAGTAATGGGTAATTGCTGTTTTAATAAATATGTATTAAGTGACTAATAATTATTCGCTGAATGAATGAACACGAAGAACAGCATAGCTTGCCTGCGGTGTAATTTTCTTCATTCAGAGCCTCAACAGCAAGGCCTGCTAGGTGTCTGCCCACAAAGAGAGTCCAAGGGGCTCTGTTGACCAGTCCTTCCTCTCCCATGGCCTCACCTCTTTAGAAGGTCTTTCCAGTTTTGGGGTGGGAAGGTAACAGCGTGAAACTGGAGGAAGGTTTCGTGGCACTTAGTGGCTTCCCCTGACACATTCGTTTCTAGCATCATGGCAGTCACACCTGCAGAAGCCTTGTACTTCCGGAACATGGTGTCACTGAAGATAAATGGTCCCTTGATAACGGTTTCTGAGGACAGCAAAGGGGACTTCAGGTTTAATCAAAAATTTACTCTGGAACAGTTGGAAAATGGAATGGAGATAGAATGACCAAGTCCTGTGTTGCTTCAGCCCTCTTACCTGTTGAAATCTTTCAGAAGCTAACAAAATAATGTGGGTTTTTTGTTTTCTTTTTATTAACTTATTTTTAATTTTTTTAAATTTACATCCAAATTAGTTAGCATATAGTGCAACAATGATTTCAGGAGTACATTCCTTAGTGCCCCTTATCCATTTAGCCCATCCCCCCTCCCACAACCCCTCCCATAACCCTCAGTTTGTTCTCCATATTTATGAGTCTCTTCTCTTTTGTCCCCCTCCCTGTTTTTATATTATTTTTCCCTTCCCTTATGTTCATCTGTTTTGTCTCTTAAAGGCCTCATATGAGTGAAGTCGTATGATTTTTGTCTTTCTCTGACTAATTTCACTTAGCATAATACCCTCCAGTTCCATCCATGTAGTTGCAAATGGCAAGATTTCATTCTTTCTGATTGCCTAGTAATACTCCATTGTATACATATACCACATCTTCTTTATCCATTCACCCATCGATGGACATTTGGGCTCTTTCCATACTTTGGCTATTGTTGATAGTGCTGCCATAAACATGGGGGTTTATGTGTCCCTTCAAAACAGCACACCTGTATCCCTTGGATAAATGTCTAGTAGTGCAATTGCTGGGTCGTAGGGTAGTTGTGTTTTTAGTTTTTTGAGGAACCTCCATACTGTTTTCCAGAGTGGCTGCACTAGCTTGCATTCCTGACAAAATAATGTTTTAAGTGTAAATTACTGCTGAGGACAAATGTTTGAATCAACCCAAGGGTCGGATAACAGCGATGTCATCTCAAACCCTGAGACATGGTGACATCGTGTGTGCCCTGGTCAAGGAGACCCATGACATCATCTTTCCTCTGCAGCAGGTGCAGCATCTGGCCCCAGGAGGCAGCATGCTGGAGCAGAAAATGTTAAGCATGTGGAGCCAGACAGATCTGGGTTTGGATTCTCGTTTTACTAGTTCCCAGGTACATAACCTAGAACAAATTATTTTATAAGTTTCAATTCACTGTTCTGTAACTGGGGGTAATGTTTCTGACTTAAGAAGCTGCTAGAAGTATTAAATGAACTCATAAATGCTCGGGTCCAGATATTAGTAGATTCTCAAATAGTCATAGGTTCTTGCCCAGTGTCTTTCGGCAAAACTGCTCCTAACGTTTACCTGTGTGTGTGTCTCAGGGATTCTTGCATGGTGCACTACCTGTCTGGGCACCTATGTTTTCACTCCCTGCCTCCCAGCCCTTGTTGGCAATACCTGGGACTGAAGAACTTGGCTCCAGGATGTCCATGAGGGTGTATTCTACTGGAATATCCGGTAGTTCCCAGAACTGTGAGAGAGTCTTCTTTTTCTTCCGTAAAATTGCAAACTGACGGAATTTGTTGGCATTCAGCAGGTGTTTCACAGGTGTCAGGTCTTTGTCTCCGAGCTCTTTGACCAAATTCTTACTGATATTCTCAAACATGGAGGACATGTTTCTAGGGACAGATAGAAGGGGAGTATAGATTTCAGTGGAGATGGGGAAGAAAGTGGGTAAGCTGTCACAGAGCTTGATGTTTTTCCTAAGGAAGAGGACATATATGTGAGATTAACTTAGGTCTTAGAGTAGTGACTAAATCATACTTTCTCAATTTTGGTATTCTAAACACAGCGTGGGCTTTGGAGGGAAGCACTGCTGTGAAGTTCATTGCTCTTTATGGCTAGAATAGAAAAGCCTGTGTATCTCCCCACCCCCAAGCCAAGGGCACCCTCCAGGCCCAGAAAGTGCTCAATGCTATCGTCAGCAGAAGGGCCTGAGAGAAGGTTAGGTATATGGCACAAATCCACGGTGGTGGTAGAGGTGGTGGCCGTGTGGGCCATCAGAGAGTGAGGGCCCCATGGGGAAGTGACCTGTGAACAAAGACTTGAGCTGGAACAAGGTGGGGAGGAGGGAACGACGTGGCTATTTGGGAAAAAGGGTTTCAGGCAGAGGAATGAGCAAGAGCGAAGTCCGACAGGAAGATACGTGGCAGGTGAACAGGTGCAGGACGTGAGAGACTTATCAGAAAGGGAGGGGGAGTTGGGGCAGGCCCTTGCTGGTCTTTATTGCCACATCGTTTGTCCTTGAGGTGGGGTTGAAAGCTGTTGGAGTGACAGATGGGACTCCTCTTTTGTTTTTTTTTTTGTTTTTTTTTTTAATTTTTAATGTTTATTTTATTTATTTTTGAGAGACAGAGAGAGACAGCGTGAGCAGGAGAGGGCAGAGAGAGAGAGAGAGAGGGAGACCCAGAATCTGAAGCAGGCTCCAGGCTCCAAGCTGTCAGCACAGAGCCTGATGCGGGGCTTGAACTCACGAGCCGTGAGATCGTGACCTGAGCCGAAGTCGGCCACTCAACTGACCGAGCCACCCAGGCGCCCTATGGGACTCCTCTTTTGAAAAGGCGCCTGTGTTGCTGTTGCCCACAG
>NW_024412417.1:37527494-37537952 GCF_014898765.1 Herpailurus yagouaroundi | reverse complement strand
GAAGCAAGGCAACGTGGAGGAAGCATGGGTCCTGGGAAATAAAGGGGGGCCGGTTCGGGGATCCAGAGAATCAATTACATGTACATGTGTCACTCATTGTGCTCTCAGAGAACTGTGAGGACAAGCTGGATTCTTTTTATGGGCTCCTTCTGCTCTTACAGAAGGGATTAAATGGGTTCTAATATGTCATTCAGAGAGAGTTGACAATGATTTGAGTACTTCCCAGAGATTTAGGCCTTTGTCATGTATGCACAGTGATTAGTGCATGTACACAAATATGTGCTTTAGCTGGCATGGGCCTTAAGTCCTTCTTAGGCAAATATGTATCTAGCAGGTGATCTTTGGAGGATAGCGATAAGATATCTAGGCCATGAGACCTTAGCAGAATCAGGGGGAAATAAACAAGCACCTGGTTCAGGTGATGGAAGTGGCAAAGAGAAGAATTTCCCCTCCAAAGGGCAAACAGATACACGTTCTTATGCCTCTGTGGTTAAGATGAAGCCAGCCAAACTGTACAATTTGTGTAGAGAAATTGTAGAGAAGGGCTTTATGTGTCTGTGAATTGACTAAGCTCAGTGCTGCAAAACTCATGCCTCTGAAAATTCTATACAATCTTACTGTGACTGAAATAGGACAAGAGAATCACCTTCATGAGAGTGGGCTGAGATGGCAAAATAATAAACCCAGAAGCCGGCCTCGTTGTGCTGGGTGGACTATGAATCACTAGTAAAATAAGAAAGTCAATCCTTCTGCTAAGTGTGAGGAGTTTGAATGGGTAGTCATCACCCTGGATGGTGTTCTCACGCTTCTTAAATATTTTCAGTGTCGGCACAGACGCTGAACACAGGATCTCCACCAGCAATTGTACAAGAAACAAAGACCAGTGCTCAAGAGGAGAGAGATGATTACTAGGGAAAGTGATCCTCTATAAATTGACCTGTTCATTCATTTATTTACTCGTTCATTCAGCAGAATTTTAACAAGCGCCTATGACAGGCTAGGCCCTGTGCCGGGAATTGGCAATACCATGGTGAACAAAAGTAGGAATGGTCTCTGATCTCTTGGGGCTTGCAGCCTAGTGAGAAAGACAGTTATTTACCAAATGATTTCACTAGTAAATACATGCACATGTGTAAATCATGATTAGTCCCATAAGAGAGAGGCGTCTGATGCTCTCAGAACCTATGATAGGTTTCCTTTGTTCTTTGGTCAGGACAGTTGGGGGACCAGGGAAGTCTTTCTTAAGGGAGTGATTATCAACTGAGATATTAGGTGAGTAGAAGTGAGCCAAAATAAGAGGGGAGGAAACCCAATTCCCTCAGTAGAATAAAGAGCATGTACAAAGGCCTTGTGATGGGAGACTGTTTGGTCCATTCCAGGGATGGACAGAAACCGGTATGGCTGGAGTGGAATGAGTGGTGGGAAGGGTGGGAGACGAGGCTCAGGAAGTATGTAGCAGCCAGACTGTGCTGTTCTTTAGAGGTTATTTGGCATCTTTGGGCATTTTTCTAAGAGTGAAACAAAGTTTGACAAATGCAGAATTGTAGGCGGAGTAGGATTAATGTAAAAATGAGTGTCTGGCTGGATGTAACTCTGGCAGATCAATAGTAAAATCTCTTTGGGGTAAAATAGATTCAACACAGCCACCCAGGAGATGCAGACAATGCCCTGTGTGAGGTCACCTCACCATCCAAAAATACAAAGCCCATGTGGAAGCAGGTCACCCTCAGTGAGGCTCATCAGACACGACGTACATCAGGAGTAGATCTATAGAAGCCGTAAAATTGAGGAATCAGGTAGAGACTGTAAGAGAAGTGTGTGACATATTAAAAGCATAAATAAAAAAAAAAAACACGAGAAAAGAACAAAGTAGCATAAAGTGACCGGGCAGATTGGGAAAAAAGATTAAAAAGGAAACTTTAAGGTGAAATATAGTTGTAGATATGAGCTCAGTGAATTAGATGAGCAGTTCTAGACCTAGCTTAAGTGAGAATTAGTGAACTGTAAGGTGGATTTTAGGAACTTAATCCTAATTCACCAGAGAACTATAAACAGATAGAAAATAGTATAGACATACTAAGATGCATGGAGGACATGATGATAAAGTAAAACACACACATATATGCATATATGCATATACACACATCTGTTTATGCATGTGTGTTTGTGTGTGTGCGTATACACATGCATATATGTGGCAGATGTGCATATATATGAGAAAATAGAAAAATGGGATTAAGGCAAGAGTCAAGATACAATAGACAAGATGAGTCAAACCCACAGGTAATCAAATATTTTTTTTTTAATTTGTTTTTTAAGTTTGTTTATTTTTGATAGAGACAGAGTGTGAGCATGAGCTGGGGAGGGGCAGAGAGAGAGAGAGAGGGAGACACAGAATCCAAAGCAGGCTCCAGGCTCCAGGCTCCCAGCTGTCAGCACAGAGCCTGACGCGGGGCTTGAACTCACAAACTATGAGATCATGACCTGGGCCGAAGTCAGACACTTAACTGACTGAGCCACCCAGGCGCCACCCCCGCCCCCCGTAATCAAATATGAATAAGATTGTGAAATAGTAAGGACAACAAGAAGAGCTTAAAAATTTCCACCAACAGGAGGGGAATCATCTTTAAAGGAATGCCTATTATATAGAGAATAGGGTTTTCAATTGCAACAACTGATGCCAGAAGAAAATAGAATAATATTTTTAAAAGGAAGTCAGAATTAAAATATTAAATATCCTTGTAATTTTTTGACAAGGAAGTCAATCAAAGAAATCAATTTTACATTTTGTTAAATCAAGTATGAATTAAAAAAATTATTATGAGAGAGCAAGGCGGGGAGGGACAGAGAGGGAAAAGGAGAGAGAGAATCCCAAGCGTGCTCTGCACTATTAATGCAGAGCCTGATGTGGGGCTCAAACTCATGAATTGTGAGATCGTGACCTGAGCCAAAATCAAGAGTCAGACACTTAATCGACTGAGCCACCCGGGTGCCCCAAATCAGGTATGCATTTTAAAATTGAAGGATAACCAGTAAAGGAGTAGAAATTGAATATTTAACTTCTAGACCAGGAGAGGGGGGGGAAAAGAAATAAAGAGAACATGACTATTCCAATAAATGATAAAGAGGAAGAAAAGGCAGGGAAAATAGAAAGTTCAAATAAAATGGTACAAATAAAATACACAATAGATGGAGTAAGTGTAAATTGATTAACTTTTCTTCACTTAAGAATTAGAAGTTGTTGGATTCGATTTAAAAAACCAAAATCCAGAAATACACTCTTTAGAAAAGAGACAAGTTTAGAACACTAAAATTAGTAAATAAAAGCTAAAAGAATAGAAGAATACAGGTCAGGCAAGTACCAAAATAAAACCTGTATGGACATATCCATATCAGACAAAATAGATTTGACTCAGTAAACATTATTAGGGTAGAATGGGATCACTTTATAATAACAAGAACATGTAATAACTCAAAACATGAGTGGACCTAATAAAGCCTCAAAACATATAAACAAATGTTGTTAGACAGGTCAGTAATTGATGGATCACATATAATGTCGTAAGAGATATTCATAGAAGATATGAACAATGCAATTATCAAATTTGATTGAATGGGCATATATAAAACTCTGTATACTCTGTACAGAGAGACAACTGATTCTTTTCACACTCTCTCACACATGTCATTGAGCAAGTATCCACAAATATGAAGAATCAATATTATTCAGATTACATTTTTATCACAATGCCATTAAATTTAAATAAATAATAAAAATGTAATTTAACCCCCAATTTATTGGAACTAAAGAAAGAAATCCACTTATCCTAATAACTCACAGGTTAAAGAATAAATTGTATGGGAATGTTACAAATAAAAATTTGTGGATAAGCCTACAGCTAGTATGAAGATTGAAATAGTAATCAAAAACTTTCCAACAAAGAAAGGCCCAGGACCAGTTCTCTTCAGTGGTAAATTCTACCAAATATTTGAAGAAGAATTAGTGCCAATCCTTCTCAACTTTTCCAAAAATGTGAAGAGGAGGGAACAGTGTCAGACTAATTTTATAAGGCCTGCATTATCCTGATACCAAAGCCAGAAAAAGAAACTACACAAAAAGAAAACCACAGGTCAATATCCCTGATGAATATAGATGTAAAAATGTTCAACAAAATACTAGCTAACTGAATAAAACAGCATATACACCATGCCCAAGTGGGATTTATCCTTGGGGTGCAAGGATGACTCAACAAAATAATACAAAAACCAATTAATGTGAGAAACCACATTAACAGAATAAAAGATGAAAATCACATAGTCCTCTCAATAGATGCAAAAGAAATATATGACAAAATTCAATACCCGTTCATGATAAAAACTCTCAATAAGCTATAAAAGGAATGTACCTCAACATAATAAAGGTAATATTTGACAGGTCCATAGCTAACATCATATTCAGTGTTCAAGATTGAGTTATTTTTCTAAGATCAGGAACAAGACAAGGATGTCGCTTTATTCATAATAGTCCTGGAAGTCCTAACCAGAGCAATTAGGCAAGAGAAAGAAATTTAAAGTACACAAATCAGAAAAAAAATTTAAAATGGTCCCTGTTTGCAGATGATAAGATCTTATAAACAGAAAACTCTGGAGACCCCATTTAAAAAAACCTGTTAGAACTAATAATCGAATTCAGTAAAGTTGTAGGATACAAAATCAACATACAAATAACAGTTGTATATCTAACAACATACTATCTGAAATGGAAATTAGGAAAACAATCCCACTTACATTGCACCAAAAAGAATGAAATACTTGGGAATAAACTTAACTAAGGTGCTGAAAGACTTAGGTACGGAAAACTACAAAATATTGATTGAAGGAATTAAGACAAACAGGTGGAAGGACATCCCATGTTCATGGATCAGAAGACTTCAAATTGTTAAAATTTCTATACAACCCAAAGTGATCCACAAATTCAGTGCAATGCCTATCAAAGTCTCAATGCTATTCTTTACAGAAAAAAAAAAAAATTCTAAAATTTGCATGAAACCACAACCTCCCCCAAATTGCCAAAGCAATGTTGAGAAAGAACAAAGCTGGAGGTATCACACTTTCTGATTTCAAATACAAGGTTGTAGTAATCAAGGCAATATAGTACTGCAATAAAAACAGGCATAAAGGCCAAAGGAACAGATAGAGTCACACCTTATAATAAACTTATGGTCAACTGAAAGTCAACAAGAGTGCCAAGAATACCCAATCGGGAAAGGATAGCCTCTTCAACAATAGTCGCTTCAACAAATGGTGCTGGTAAAACTGGATATGCCCGTGCAAAAGAATGGAATTGGACCCTTAACCTTACACTATTCACAAAAGTCAACTCAAACTGGATTAAAGACCTAAATATAAGACCTGAAACTCCAAAGTTACTAGAAGAAAAGATAGGGGAAAAGCTCCAGGAGATTGGTCTTGGCACTGGTCTCACAGATAGGACACCCAAAGCACAGACAACAAAAGCAAAAGAAGTGGGATTGCACTGAACTATGAAAGGCTTTTGCATAGCAAAGGAAACAAACCAAAAGAGTGAAAAGGAAACCTATACAGTGGGAGAAAATACTTGCAAATCATCTGTCTGATAAAGGGTCAATATCGAAAATATGTAAAGAATTCACACAACTCAATTGCAAAAACCAAAGAAGTCAATTAAAAAAATGGGCAAAGGGGAGCGCCTGGCTGGCTCAGTCAGGTAAGTGTCAGACTTTGGCTCACATCATGATCTCACGGTTTGTGGGTTCGAGCCCCATGTCGGCCTCTGTGCTGACAGTTCAGAGCCTGGAGCCTGCTTCAGATTCTGTGTCTCTCTCTCTCTCTGCCGCTCCCCCACTCACACTGTCTCTCCCTGTCTCTCTGTCTCTCTCAAAAATGAATGGACATTAAAAAATTTAAAATGGGCAAAGGACCTGAGTAGACATTTCTTCAAAGAAGGCATACAAATGTCCAACAAGTATATGAAAAAGTGCTTAAGATCACTAATCAGCAGGGATATAAAAATCAAAAGCACAATAAGATGTCATCTCACACCTGGTAGAACGGCTGTTATCAAAAAGACAAAAATTAACAAGTGTGGGTTGTGTATATATGGAGAAATTGGAATTCTTGCATACTGTTGGTGGGAAGGTAAACTAGGAAAGACATTATGAAAGACAGTATGAAAGTTCCTCAAAAACTTAAAAATAGAACTACCTTAAAATCCAGCAATCCCACTTATTGGCATATATCCAAAGGAAATGAAACAGTATTTCAAAGAGCTATCTGCATTCCCACATTTACTGCAGCATTATACACAATAGCCAAGATCTAGAAACAACCTAAATGTCCGTCAGTGGTTGAGTGAATGAAGACGTTGTGAGATTTACATACACACACACAAATGGAGTATTTTTTAGCTTTAAAACCCCCAAAATTCTGCTCTTTGCAACAACATGGATGATCTGAATGACATTATGCGAAGTAAGAGAACACACATAAAAACGAATACTGCAGAATCTCACTTATATATGAAATCTAAAACAGGCGTACTTATAGAAGCAGAGAGTATGATGGTGGTGGACAGGGGCTAGAGGAAGGAGGAAGGGGGGTGATGTCAGTCTAAAGGTTCAAAGTTTTTGTTAGAAAAAATCCTGGAGATCTAACGTACAGCATGGTGACTATAGTTAACAATATTGTATTGTATACTTGAAATATGCTAACAGGATAGATCTTAAGTGTGCTCACCACACACACAGAAAGGGAATTATGTCAGGTGACGAATATGCATAGATTGTGGAAATCATTTCACAATGTATATCAAAATATCAAGTTGTGTGCCTTAAACATATACAATATTTACTTGTCAATTACAAATTTTTTCAGTAAAGCTGAAAAAAAGGATAAAAAAGATTCATAAAGGGGCGTCTGGGTGTCTCAGTCGGTTAAGCGTCCGACTTCGGCTCAGGTCACGATCTCATAGTTCGTGGGCTCAAGCCCTGTGTCGGGCTCTGTGCTGACAGCTCAGAGCCTGGAGCCTGCTTCGGATTCTGTGTCTCCCTCTCTCTCTGCCCCTCCTCTGCTTGGGCTTTGTCTCTCAAAAATAAATAAATGTTAAAAAAAAAGAAACAAACCTTGGAAGAACCAGCCACCCCCAGACAGTTCTATAGTTTGGAGCTTAGAGCTTAGACCTGCCCCAGAGATGTAAATGAGTTATCTGTGTATAGGTGGAAATTGAAACCAGCATACTATAGATGAAGCCGTGAATGAATATTTAATAGGTGGAAAAGGGGAAAATGTAAAGTGCATTTTGCAGGCCACAAAGAGGCAAATAAGAATGGGGTTTCGCAGTTGTACAGAATTTGGTTTTTGAATGTTTATTGAATGCTTATTAAATACTTATTGGTTGACTAGAAACAGAATTTTCAACAGTTTCTATAAAATCCTTGATGTGACTTTCAGTTCCATCTAATGTGGGCCATGGAAGAGATCAGTGGACGACAGAAAATAATGGGAACAGAAGATTTTTGGAAAATGGACCTGGATACAGGTGCATCAGAGATACATCCCTAGCCTTCCACGCTGGCATGTTGTTGTCAGAAATTCTCCTTTATTAAGGAGAACTTTGGGAAGAAGTGCTACCTTCTTTTGGGGTCAAATTATGCTAAAAACAAAACAAAGCCTTGTATTTGTTCTATTCAGTTTTCATCCTGAACATTTCTGTCTGTGACCATACTAATCTTCTCTTCTTATTCATCCCCTGATCCTCAATTAGAACTTACCAGATTGTGTATTGTCTGGTCCTGCAGAGAAAGATTCTAGTTGAGTTGGGTTCCTTCCAATCTTCGGGTCTTCTGATGTCAAGCAGTGTGTGTGTGTGTGTGTGTGTGTGTGTGTGTGTGTGTGTGTGTGTGTTTCCCCACCAATAGGTGCTGCCTCAATTTCCAGTGCAGTATCCCAGAAAAATCAGCATATGACAGGCCCTCTTTTTCAGGAGACCAGGTCTGGAGCTTAGCTCTGGACCACAAAATCTTAGCTTTCAGTCCCATCTCATCAGGTTATATAGCTGATTATGTACCTGCTGGGCTGTCCTAGCAGAAACCCTTCCCTTTTCTTATTAACAGAACTGGCTGAATGAGTTTTGATTCATGGATTCACAGTCATTGTGGGTGGAACAAGTTTTTGGCTCATTTTCTGTTTTAAATGTGCTGTATACAAAGTATCACTGTGAGTCAACAAGAAAGGTAAAAACCTTTCAGGAAGAGGGATAAGTTCAAGTGCCAGGGCCTGGGGGAGAGCCTCGGAACTGCCTAGATGTGGAGCTCTGTACAACAGGAGTTTTTTAAACACCTCCCGTCTGTCAGGCACTATGCATATATTAAGTATTCCAGTCTTACAACAGTCTTTATTTTAAAGATAAATTAAAAGGAGACTTTCAAAGAGGACAAAAACAACTTTCCCCAAACCCTTTCTCTTGCTGATTACTCCCTGTGGATTTACAGGATTAGGTGAGCCTATAGGAGGGGAAAATTGTATGACTAGGAAGGCCACACCCACAGGTTTTGGTAATATCCTGAACTGTCCCTCAAAAAGGCAATATCCCTTTCAGTTGACAGGATATTACAATGCGTGTATTTCATTTCACTTTTTTTCTTCTTCACTTTTAATATTCATGAAAGTCCCAAATGAACCCTTCTCCATCTTGGGAATCTGATATCCACTCCATCTGGGACACATCTCACACTGTAACACCAGCAGACCTAAAGATTTACCAGAATTGAGTTTTACTTTCTAGAATTTGCATTTTAAAAACAATAGACTTGAAGTGTAGAATTTTTTTTTAATGTTTATTTATTTTTGAGAGAGAGAGTGCAAGTGGGGGAGGGACAGAGAGAGGGGGAGACAGAGAATCCAAAGCAGGCTTCGTGCTGTCAGCACAGAGCCTGATGAGGGGCTCGAACTCACGAACTGCAAAATCATGACCTGAGCTAAAGTCTGATGCTCAACCGACTGAGCCACCCAGGTGACCTGAAGTGTAGAATTGTGATTACATAAACTGTCTTTCACACACCAACCTTCTGAGGGACAGGCTTGCCGTTGGATATTCTAGAAGCCAGAGGAAACTAACTCAGCTATTTGGGAAGAGTTATGTGAGTCCAGTGAACCCTGGGTTGTTTATCTGTTTCTGTTTTTTGAATAGGCTTCGAACTGACGAGGTTTAGAACCAAGATTGCCGTCATAAATGGCTGATAGCTTTGCTCGCCCACCTCCTTGCTCTCTATGCTGAAGCACCCTACAGCATTCCTGAGGAAGGGCATAAAGGGAAAGCCTGCGAAGTCCAGCAGGGAGCAGCAGTTAAGGCTCCCTGATCCTTCTAGGCTGAGGACAGCCTCTTGCTGGGGAGGCAGCAATCTTGAAAAGCCTGAGAAAAAGCTCTAGATTCTTTCTCACGGGAATCCTCTAAGTGTGTAGATGGCACTCGCTTGTTTTCACCTCTTTAGCTCTTTCCCCTTTTCACCTCTCTCATTGCTTCACTCCTGCCAAACCTCACGACAGGATTCTTCAAGTTTTGCGCATATCATAGGGAGGCTCTTACCTGGGCATTAGTGACCAAGAGTAAATGATGTCCATTTGCTTAAGATGACATAGGGTGGGGTGCCTGGGTGGCTCAGTCAAGCATCTATTGATTTTGGCTCAGGTCAGGATCTCGTGGTTCGTGAGCAAGCTTGAGCCCTGCATCTGGCTCTGCACTGGCGGCAAGGAGTCTGCTTGGGATTCATTCTCTTTCTCTCTCTCTCTCTCTCTCTCTCCCCCTCTCCCCCTCTCCCCCTCTGCTCATGCTCTCTCTCTCTCCTCAAAATAAATAAATAAACATTTTTAAAAGATTACACAGAAAGACTGGGCTGATGGAGGCGACTGCACAGGACACTTTATTATCTTGAAAATTCTCCCATTAGTTACCTTCCCAGGTTAGCCTTTTTCACAGGTTTTCATGCAGATCTCTTCTCTCCCCCTCCTTCCCCTCTTCCACCCCTCCTTCCCCCTCTCTGACTCACTACTGCTTCTGTCTCTTGCTTTCCTATTCCTCCTCTCCCCTCCCTTCCACATTCTCTCCCTCCTGTCTTACACAGAATAATAAAGCCGCCCCAAGCTCTCCCTCACTTAGCCAGCCAGTCCCCAAATAGTTGTTGAGTACCAGCTACAGTTTCTAGGTTCCAGGTCTGCATTTCCTATGCATTGTTTTGATTCTAGTGCAGGGGATATGGAGGTAAGACAGAGGCCTCAGCACAAAGACTACCTTTAGTGTGGGGAGACAGACTATGGAAAATGAAGAGAAATGGAAAATAATTTTGTCCTTATAGTTTTCTGAGAGCACAATGAGTGACCCCTTTATTTCCCAGGACCCATGCTTCCTCCACGTTGCCTTGCTTC
>NW_024412417.1:37479343-37527094 GCF_014898765.1 Herpailurus yagouaroundi | reverse complement strand
CTGTGGGCAACAGCAACACAGGCGCCTTTTCAAAAGAGGAGTCCCATCTGTCCCTCCGACAGCTTTCAACCCCACCTCAAGGACAAACGATGTGGCAATAAAGACCAGCAAGGGCCTGCCCCAACTCCCCCTCCCTTTCTGATAAGTCTCTCACGTCCTGCACCTGTTCACCTGCCACGTATCTTCCTGTCGGACTTTGCTCTTGCTCATTCCTCTGCCTGAAACCCTTTTTCCCAAATAGCCACGTCGTTCCCTCCTCCCCACCTTGTTCCAGCTCAAGTCTTTGTTCACAGGTCACTTCCCCGTGAGGCCCTCACTCTCTGATGGCCCACACGGCCACCACCTCTACCACCACCGTGGATTTGTGCCATATACCTAACCTTCTCTCAGGCCCTTCTGCTGACGATAGCATTGAGCACTTTCTGGGCCTGGAGGGTGCCCTTGGCTTGGGGGTGGGGAGATACACAGGCTTTCCATTTGACCCCAAATGAAGGTCAGGGCTCAGAGGGGCCTGCGTCTAGGCAGAGAACCTGTCCAGCTCTGAAACTCACCTTCTGGAAAGGTTTTCTGCGTGTCGTCATCTGAGATGAGGATGTCTGGGTGGGAAGAAGTCAGGCCAGGAGAGCTGAGGTTAATCCTGCTGGACTGTTTCCCAGCCCCTGCCCGCAGCCCCCAGGCTTCCTCCTCCACACCCAGCCTGGCAGCTTTTCTCAGTGTGGCCAGGGGACGCCTCCACCAGATTCATCTGTGATGCTGGCTCAAACTCAGAGCCCCTGACCTAATTCTACCTTCTGAATCAGACTCTCTGAAGAGAGCCTGGGCTGATCACTGTGCTGACACTGGAGAACTTCCTCTGTAAGGTAAAGGCAGTTGGCTTTGTCCATCCTTCTTTGGGTAGGATTGTCTGTCTGGTGCCCTTAGTCTTACTCTCGTGAGGTCTCCTCCCTCACCTGTTTGCTCCCAGTCCTGCCCCCTTCCTGGGTGATTTCATGCTGCATCTAAGAAATGCTGAGACTTGGGATTTGTCTAACTGTATGACTTAAGTGTGGGCCAGGGAGCAGGGTGAAGGGGCAGAATAGAAATGATCCCACTACAGGACACCCCATGGACCAGGGGGAGAGAGCTCCATGGATGGAACAGTCATGTGTATGCTCTTGGTGACATCCTTGGAGTAAATTCACTGGGAGACAGATTGCAGCGGGCCGATGCGTGAATACCAGGGAGGAGTGAGCATGCAACATGGGGAAAGTTCTTTGAGGAAGTGGTCTGTGAGGGGACAGTGGTTGGGGAGAGGGTGCCACTGGAGGGGATGTTTGGGTGAGGGGGTTTATGAGATGGCAGGGACCTAATCACCAGGTCACGGGGAAGGATCCAGGTGAAGTGGGGAGGGCGAGGATGACTTTTGTCAGTCACGTCACCAGACACTCATCTCTACCTCTCACGTCCACTCTGGAGAAGAGAGCTCACTTGCATTTTGCAGATGAGATGGCTGACAGTGTCTGATTTGCTTCGAAATTGCACAGCCAGTGCTGTGGCAAATTATCGAACTATTCTGCATGTTGAGTTCCTCTCTATTTGTCATGTGATTGCATTAGTTCCTGTTAGTCCAAGGTCTACCTCCCTGGGCCATTGTAAAGGCTCCTTCCCTTCACCCTGGGGCCTCAAGTGTGTACAGCACGCCCCACTCGCCCCCTAGTGGGCCTGGTATGACTTGCAGGCACTGCTGTGAGCCTTTCATCTTCCTTCAGATCACACTAGTCAACTCCGGTAAAACAGGAGCGTTGTTTCCTCCCCCCTCTCAAACTATACAGCATGTTTTCATTTACCATGAGCCTAATAGCACTACCATCTCCCAGTACCCTCAGCAGGAGTGTCTGACCTCTCAGAAACAGGAGTCCCAGCCTTATTTGTATCTCTCAGAAGGGTGAGTGGAGCTCAGTGACCCAGTTCAGGCCTATGGGTGAGGAGAATGAACCTGTACAATGGTCCAGTGCAGTAAACGCTGGCCTTACATGAACTAATTTGGGCCTCAGAACAAATCAGAAAGGAAAATAATGTGTAGAACAGCTCGATAATTGGCTATAGCACTTACTGTGTCACTTTGGATGAAATTAGAATACCTTATTGAGATTCAGCGGTTGGGGAAATATAATTAAAAAGAAAATCTTCTCCCAGGCCGAGAAACCTTTCCACAAAGGTAGTCAAGAAAGAAAATGGTGTTATTATTGAGTAAGTATTAAACCAGAACATGGTGCATATCACAGGCAACCCATTAAGAGATTGCAAAGGCAAAGAACTGTCACTCTTCCATAGAGCCAAGCAGATACAAACAATTTCATACATCCTGGCAAGATAAATGATAACTAGTTCTCCAGTAAGGCTTGATAGCACCATCTGTCACACATAATTTATGCTGACTTTACCTGGTAATTGGGGTGGCCACCCATGCTACATAATCAGTTTTACCTAGAAGAAAAACATGTTTGTAAGAGGAAGTAGATCTGCAGCTGGGAGCAAGAAACATCCTGGATTTAGGCTCCTGCCCTTCCACAGAAACTGGGAGGGGTGATATCTCTTGATGTTTACCTTTCAAAGAATGGTTCTCAGGTCCTTGAGACATTCCTGAGTCCTAACGCTGTTTTCAAAAGGATTTATATGTATTTCAAAGAGAGGAGAAAGTACTTAACAACTACAAGCTTTCTAAAGTAAGTGTTCCAATAGCCAAACACCTGTAACCACCAAGTGCGAGGCTGGATGGTGTGTGAGTGTGTGCGGTGGGAGAGCAGACTTGGTGGTCCAAGGAGACTTCCTCGGGTAGTGGTAAGGGGGCTGAACTTGAGGGGCGAGGTAGGGGAAAGCATAGGCAAAGACAAGGGAAGTGTGTGTTCAGTTAAATGAAAGGCTGGGTGGTTGGAGGAGGAGTGGCAGGATGATGGATGAAGCTGGAGAGGGGCCTCACATGTCCAGGGCCATATCTTGGAAAACCCTGCTAATAGAACCGTGGAAACCCACTGAAGAGGCTTTAAAATTTTTTTTAATGTTTATTTATTTTTGAGAGAGAGAGAGAGACAGCGAGTGAGGGAGGGCAGAGAGAGAGGGAGACACAGAATCTGAAGTAGGCTCCCAGTTCTTAGCTGTCGGCACAGAGCCCAACATAGGGCTTGAACTCACAAACCATGAGATCGTGACCTGACCTGAAGTCAGAGGCTCAACCAGCTGAGCCACCCAGGCACCCCTGAAGAACTTTAAGCAGTAGGGCAGGGTGATCAGGAATTGGTTTTCATAGAGATATAATTTGCATAATCTAAAACATACCCTTTTCTGTGCTTTCTGTGAGTTTCGGCAAATGCATACAGTTGTGTCACCACCCTCCCCTAGGTTCCTTGTGGCTTTTTGCAGTCAACCTGTCTCCTGACCCTCAGCGTCTCATAACCACTCCCTGGTTTTCTGCCTCAGCATGTAAAGGTGAGCTTACTGTATGCACCCTTCTGAGTTTGGCTTCTCACCACAGTGCATTTGAGCCCCATGTCTTGTCACATGATACACTGACCTGTCATGTGATGTGTCGTCTCATCATGTGACACATTGTCCCCTCACATGATATACTGTCCTGTGTATCAGTTGTTTCGTCCTTCCTGCTGCTGAATAGTATTGTTGTATGGGTGCACTTATCCACTCACCAGTGAGGGACATTTCGATGGTTTCCAGTTTTGGGCAGTTCTGAACACGGCCTTCTTTGTGCACATGTTTTTCTGTGAACATAAGTTTTCATTTAGTTTGTGAACACTTAAGAGTTGGACTGCTGGGTTATATGATGCGTGCTCTTTAACTTCATGAAAAATTGCCAAATGGTTTTTTGAAAGTGGCAGTACTATTTTGCATTCCCAACCAAGTTCCAGTTTCTCTGCACCCTTGATAACATGTGGCCTTGTCATGTGTTTTGATTTTAGCCATTCTAATAGCTACGTAGTGGTATCTCATTGTGGCTTTGGTTTGCTTTTCCCTAATGACTGATGGTGTCAAGCATCTTTTCCTGTGATGCCCTCCTCCCTCCAAATCTATGTATCTTCTTTGGTGAGGTATTTTTTAAGTCTTTTGTCCATTTAAAAATTGTTTTGCTTATTTTAAATTTTGACAGTTCTTCCCACCCCAGTTTTATATATAAATATATATATATTTATCTCTATCTCTATCTCTGTAGATATAATTAACGTATAGCACTGTGTAAGTTTAAGGTGTACAGCATAATGATGTGACTTGCATATATTATGAATGATTACCACAGTGGGTTTAGTTAATATCCAGTCATCTCCTATAGATACAGAAAGAGAAAAACAGATTTTTTTCCATGTGATAAGAAACCTTAGAATGTACCCTCTTCACAACTTTCAAATACACCATTCGACAGTGTTATCCAGAGCTATCATGGAGTACGTTACCTCTCTAGTACTTATTCATCTTATAATTGGACGTTTGTACCTTTTGACCATCTGGTTCATCCAATTCCACCTGTCCCCCTAACCCCACCCCTGATAACCACAAATCTGAACTCTTTTTCTGGGAGGTGTTTTCTTTTTTGATTCTGCATATAAATGAGATCATACAGTATTTGTTTTTCTCTGTCTGACTTATTTCACTTAGCATAACGCCCTCAAGGTCCATCCATGTTATTGTCAATAGCAAGATTTCATTCTTTCTTTTATGACTGCATAATATTTGTGTGTGTGTGTGTGTGTGTGTGTGTGTGTGTGTGTGTGTGTGTGACAACTTCTCAAACTTCTTTACCCATACATCTGTCAATAGACACTCAGGTTGTCTCCATGTCTTGGTTATTGTAAATAGTGCTCTAGGAACATAGGGGTGCAGATGTCTCTTCAACATGGTGTTTTTTTCCTTTAGATATACTCACACAAGTGGGATTAGTAGATCACATGATAGATCCACTGCTGAGTTTTTGAGAAGCCTCCAGACTGTTTTCCATACTGGCTGTACCAGTTTACTGTCCCATCAGCAATGCACAAATGTTCCCTTTTCTCCACAAACCTGCCAATACTTGTTGTTTCTCATCTTTTTGAGAATAGCCATTCTGACAGGTGTGAGGTGGTATCTCATTGTGGTTTTGATTTGCATTTCCCTGATGATGAGTGATGTTGAGCATCTTTTCATGTACCTCTTGGTCATGTGGATGTCTGTTTTGGAAAAATGTCTTCAGATTTTCTGCCCACTTTTTAATTGGGTTGCTTGTTTTTTTGCTTTTGAGTTGTATGAGCTCTTTATATAATTTGGACATTAGCCCCTTATCAGAAATATGATTTGTAAAGGAAAAAAAAGTTAGAGAGGGAGAGAGCCAAACCATAAGAGAGTTTTTTTTTAATATATGAAATTTATTGTCAAATTGGTTTCCATACAACACCCAGTGCTCATCCCAAAAGATGCCCTCGTCAATACCCATCACCCTCCCACCCCCCATCAACCCTCAGTTTGTTCTCAGTTTTTAAGAGTCTCTTATGCTTTGGTTCTCTCCCACTCTAACCTCTGTATTTTTTTTCCTTCCCCTCCCCCATGGGTTTCTGTTAAGTTTCTCAGGATCCACATAAGAATGAAAACATACGGTATCTGTCTTTCTCTGTATGGCTTATTTCACTTAGCATCACACTCTTCAGTTCCATACACGTTGCTACAAATGGCCAGATTTCATTCTTTCTCATTGCCACATAGTACTCCACTGTGTATATAAACCACAATTTCTTTATCCATTCATCAGTTGATGGACATTTAGGCTCTTTCCATAATTTGGCTATTGTTGAGAGTGCTGCTATAAACATTGGAGTACAAGTGCCCCTCTGCATCAGTACTCCTGTATCCCTTGGGTAAATTCCTAGCAGTGCTATTGCTGGGTCATAGGGTAGATCTGTTTTTAATTTTTTGAGGAACCTCCACACTGTTTTCCAGAGCGGCTGCACCAGGCTGCATTTCCACCAACAGTGCAAGAGGGTTCCCATTTCTCCACATCCTCTCCAGCATCTACAGTCTCCTGATTTGTTCATTTTGGCCACTCTGACTGGCATGAGGTGATATCTGAGTGTGGTTTTGATTTGTATTTCCCTGATGAGGAGCGACGTTGAGCATCTTTTCATGTGCCTGTTGGCCATCCGGATGTCTTCTTTAGAGAAGTGTCTATTGATGTTTTCTGCCCATTTCTTCACTGGATTATTTGTTTTTTGGGTGTGGAGTTTGGTGAGCTCTTTATAGATTTTGGATACTAGCCCTTTGTCCGATATGTCATTTGCAAATATATTTTCCCATTCTGTTGGTTGCCTTTTAGTTTTGTTGGTTGTTTCCTTTGCTGTGCAGAAGCTTTTTATCTTCATGAGGTCCCAATCGTTCATTTTTGCTTTTAATTCCCTTGCCTTTGGGGACGTGTCAAGTAAGAGATTGCTACGGCTGAGGTCAGAGAGGTCTTTTCCTGCTTTCACCTCTAGGGTTTTGATGGTTTCCTGTCTCACATTCAGGTCCTTTATCCATTTTGAGTTTATTTTTGTGAATGGTATGAGAAAGTGGTCTAGTTTCAACCTCCTGCATGTTGCTGTCCAGTTCTCCCAGCACCATTTGTTAAAGAGACTGTCTTTTTTCCATTGGATATTCTTTCCTGCTTTGTGGGTCTAGTTCTGGGGTTTCTATTCTATTCCATTGGTCTATGTGTCTTTTTTGTGCCAATACCATGCTGTCTTGATGATTACAGCTTTGTAGTAGAGGCTAAAGTCTGGGATTGTGATGCCTCCTGCTTTGGTCTTCTGCAAAATTACTTTGGCTATTTGGGGCCTTTTGTGGTTCCATATGAATTTTAGGATTGCTTGTTCTAGCTTCGAGAAGAATGCTGGTGCAATTTTGATTGGGATTGCATTGAATGTGTAGATAGCTTTGGGTAGTATTGACATTTTGACAATATTTATTCTTCCAACCCATGAGCACAGAATGTTTTTCCATTTCTTTGTATCTTCTTCAGTTTCCTTCATAACCTTTCTATAGTTTTCGGCATACAAATCTTTTACATTTTTGGTTAGATTTATTCCTAGGTATTTTATGCTTCTTGGTGCAATTGTGAATGGGATCAGTTTCTTTATTTGTCTTTCTGTTGCTTCATTATTAGTGTATAAGAATGCAACTGATTTCTGTACATTGATTTTGTATCCTGCAACTTTGCTGAATTCATGTATCAGTTCTAGCAGACTTTTGGTAGAGTCTGTAGGATTTTCCATGTATAATATCATGTTATCTGCAAAAAGTGAAAGCTTGACTACTTCTTTGCCAATTTTGATGCCTTTGATTTCCTTTTGTTGTCTGATTGCTGATGTTAGAACTTCCAACACTATGTTAAACAACAGCGATGAGAGTGGACATCCCTGTCATGTTCCTGATCTCAGGGAAAAAGCTCTCAGTTTTTCCCCATTGAGGATGATGTTAGCTGTGGGCTTTTCATAAATGGCTTTTATGATGTTTAAGTATGTTCCTTCTATCCCGACTTTCTCGAGGGTTTTTATTAAGAAAGGATGCTGAATTTTGTCAAATGCTTTTTCTGCATCAATTGACAGGATCATATGGTTCTTATCTTTTCTTTTATTAATGTGAAGTATCACGTTGATTGATTTGCAAATGTTGAACCAGCCCTGCATCCCAGGAATGAATCCCACTTGATCATGGTGAATAATTCTTTTTATATGCTGTTGAATTTGATTTGCTAGTATTTTATTGAGAATTTTTGCATCCATATTCTTCAGGGATATTGGCCTGTAGTTCTCTTTTTTTTACTGGGTCTCTGTCTGGTTTAGGAATCAAAGTAATACTGGCTTCATAGAATGAGTCTGGAAGTTTTCCTTCCCTTTCTATTTTTTGGAATAGCTTGAGAAGGCTAGGTATTATCTCTGCTTTAAATGTCTGTTAGAACTCCCCTGGGAAGCCATCTGGTCCTGGACTCTTATTTGTTGGGAGATTTTTGATAACTGATTGAATTTCTTCGCTGGTTATGGGTCTGTTCAAGCTTTCTATTTCCTCCTGATTGAGTTTTGGAAGTGTGTGGGTGTTTAGGAATTTGTCCATTTATTCCAGGTTGTCCAGTTTGTTGGCATGTAATTTTTCATAGTATTCCCTGATAATTGCTTATATCTCTGAGGGGTTGGTTGTAATAATTCCATTTTCATTCATGATTTTATCTATCTGGGTCATCTCCCTTTTCTTTTGGAGAAGCCTGGCTAGAGGTTTATCAATTTTGTTTATTTTTTCAGAAAACCAACTCTTGGTTTCATTGATCTGCTCTATAGTTTTTTTAGATTCTGTATTGTTTATTTCTGCTCTGATCTTTATTATTTCTCTTCTTCTGCTGGGCTTAGGGTGTCTTTGCTGTTCTGCTTCTATTTCCTTTAGGTGTGCTGTTAGATTTTGTATTTGGGATTTTTCTTGTTTCTTGAGATAGGCCTGGATTGTAATGTATTTTCCTCTCAGGACTGCCTTCGCTGCATCCCAAAGCATTTGGATTGTTGTATTTTCATTTTTGTTTGTTTCCATATATTTTTAAATTTCTTCTCTAATTGCCTGGTTGACCCATTCATTCTTTAGTAGGGTGTTCTTTAACCTCCATGCTTTTGGAGGTTTTCCAGACTTTTTCCTGTGGTTGATTTCAAGCTTCATAGCATTGTGGTCTGAAAGTATGCATGGTATGATCTCAATTCTTGTATACTTATGAAGGGCTGTTTTGTGGCCCAGTATGTGATCTGTCTTGGAGAATGTTCCATGTGCACTCGAGAAGACAGTATATTCTGTTGCTTTGGGATGCAGAGTTCTAAATATATCTGTGAAGTCCATCTGATTCAATGTATCATTCAGGGCCCTTATTTCTTTATTGACCATGTGTCTAGATGATCTATCCATTGTTGTAAGTGGAGTATTAAAGTCCCCTGCAATTAGCACATTCTTATCAATAAGGTTGCTTATGTTTGTGAGTAACTGTTTTATATATTTGGGGGCTCCCGTATTCGGCGCATAGCCATTTATAATTGTTAGCTCTTCCTGATAGATAGACCCTGTAATTATTATATAATGCCCTTCATCTCTTGTTACAGCCTTTAATTTCAAGTCTAGTTTGTCTGATATAAGTATGGCTACTCTAGCTTTCTTTTGACTTCCAGTAGCATGATAAATAGTTCTCCATCCCCTCACTTTCAATCTGAAGGTGTCCTCAGGTCTAAAATGAGTCTCTTGTAGACAGCAAATAGATGGGTCTTGTTTTTTTATCCATTCTGATACCCTATGTCTTTTGGTTGGCTCATTGAGTCCATTTACATTCAGTGTTATAGAAAGATATGGGTTTAGAGTCATTGTGATGTCTGTAGGTCTCATGCTTGTAGCGATGTCTCTGGTACTTTGTCTCACAGGATCCCCCTTAGGATCTCTTGTAGGGCTGGTTTAGTGGTGATGAATTCCTTCAGTTTTTGTTTGGGAAGACCTTTATCTCTCCTTCTATTCTAAATGACAGATTTGCTGGATAAAGGATTCTTGGCTGCATATTTTTCTGTTCATCACATTGAAGATTTCCTACCATTCCTTTCTGGCCTGCCAAGTCAGTAGAGAGATGGGTCACGAGTCTTATAGGTCTCCCTTTATATGTTAGAGCATGTTTATCCCTAGCTGCTTTCAGAATTTTCTCTTTATCCTTGTATTTCGCCAGTTTGACTATGATATGTCGTGCAGAAGATCGATTCAAGTTATGTCTGAAGGGAGTTCTCTGTGCCTCTTGGATTTCAGTGCCTTTTTCCTTCCCCAGATCAGAGAAGTTCTCAGCTATTATTTTTCAAGTACACTTTCAGCACCTTTCCCTCTCTCTTCCTCCTCTGGAACACCAATTATGCGTATATTATTTCTCTTTAGTGCATCACTTAGTTCTCTGATTTTCCCCTCATACTCCTGGATTTTTTTGTCTCTCTTTTTCTCAGCTTCCTCTTTTTCCATAATTTTATCTTCTAGTTCACCTATTCTCTCCTCCGCGTCTTCAATCTGAGCTGTGGTCGTCTCCATTTTATTTTGCAGCTCATTAATAGCATTTTTTAGCTCCTCCTGGCTGTTCCTTAGTCCCTTGATCTCTGTAGCAATAGATTCTCTGCTGTCCTCTATACGGTTTTCAAGCCCAGTGATTAATTTTATGACTGTTATTCTAAATTCACTTTCTGTTATATTGTTTAAATCATTTTTGATCAGTTTCTTAGCTGTCGCTATTTCCTGGAGTTTCTTTTGAGGGGAATTCTTCAGTTTTGTCATTTTGGATAGTCCCTGGAGTGGTGCAGAACTGCGGGGCACTTCCCCTGTGCTGTCTTGAATAACGCGTTGGTGGGCGGGGCCGCAGTGAGACCTGATGTCTGCCCCCAGCCCACCGCTGGGGCCACAGTCAGACTGGTGTGTGCCTTCTCTTCCCCTCTCCTAGGGGCGGGATTCACTGTGGGGTGGGTGGCCTGTCTGGGCTACTTGCACATTGCCAGGCTTGTGGTGCTGGGGATCTGGTGTATTAGCTGGGGTGGATGGCAAGGTGCACAGGGGCGGGAGGGGCAGGCTCAGCTTGCTTTTCCTTCAGAGTTCCGCTTAGGGAGGGGCCCTGTGGCACCAGGAGGGAGTCAGACCCGCTGGAGGGACGGATCCGCAGAAGCACAGCGTTGGGTGTTTGCGTGGTGCAAGCAAGTTCCCTGGCAGGAACTTTGGGATTTTGGCTGGGGGATGGGCGAGGGAGATGGCGCTGGCGAGTGCCTTTGTTCCCCGCCAAGCTGAGCTCTGTCGTCGGGGGCTCAACAACTCTCCCTACCGTTGTCCTCCAGCCCTCCCGCTCTCCAAGCAGAGCTGTTAACTTATAACCTTCCAGATGTTAAGTCCTGCTTGCTGTCGGAACACACTCTTTCCAGCCCCTCTGCTTTTGCCAGACTCGGGGGCTCTGCTTGGCCGGTGGACCGCCCCTCCGCTCCGGCTCCCTCCCGCCAGTCTGTGGAGCGCGCACTGCCTCTCCGCCCTTCCTACCCTCTTCCGTGGGCCTCTCGTCTGCGCTTGGCTCCAGAGACTCCATTCTGCTAATCCTCTGGTGGTTTTCTGGGTTATTTAGGCAGGTGTGGGTGGAATCTAAGTGATCAGCAGGATGCGGTGAGCCCCGCGTCCTCCTATGCCGCCATCTTCTCTCCATAAGAAACTTTTAAAGACTGAGAATAAACTGAGGGTTGATGGGGGGTGGGGGGGGTAGGTGATGGGCATGGAGGAGGGCACCTGTTGGGATGAGCACTGGGTGTTGTATGGAAACCAATTTGACAATAAATTTCATATTAAAAAAATATGATTTGTAAATTATTCTCCCATTTGGTAGGTTGCTGTTTCATTTTGTTGATGGTTTCCTTTACTGTACAGAAGGTTTTTGGTTTGATGTAGTCCCGCTTGTCTGTTTTTGCTTTTGTTGTCATTGTTTCTGGTGTCAAGTCTAAAATGTCATCACCAAGACTGATGGCATGGTATTTACTGTCTTGTTTTCTTCTATGAGTTTAAAAAAAATATTTTTAATGTATGTTTATTTTTGAGAGAGAGAGAGACAGAGTGTGGGTGGGAGAGAGGCAGAGAGAGAGGCAGACACAGAATCTGAAACAGGCTCCAGGCTCTGAGCTGTCAGTACAGAGCCCGACGCGGGGCTCGAACCCACAAACCGTGAGATCGTGACCTGAGCCGAAGTCAGACGCTTAATTGACTGAGCCAGCCAAGCATCCCTCTTCCATGATTTTATGGCTTCAGGTCTTGTAGTCAAGCCTTTAATCCATTTTGAGTTAATTTTTGTGTGTGGTGTAAGGTAGTGGCCCCACTGGCCCCATTTCATTCCTTGGCACATGTTTCCCAGCAGTATTGCAGGGACTTCCCCTTCTCCATTGTATATTCTTGGCCCCTTTGTTTTAAATTAGTCAACTGTATATGCTTGGTTTTATTTCTGGACTCTATTATGTTCCACTGATCTGTGTGTCTTTTTTTTTTTTTTTTTTTTTTTTGTCAATACCTACTGTTTTGATTACTATAGATTTGTAATATAGTTTGCAATCAGGAAGCATGATGCTTTGTTCAAGATTGCTTTGTATTTGGGGTGTTTTGTGGTTCCATACAAATTTTAATATTATCTGTCCTATTTTTGTGAAAAATGCCATTGGAATTTTGACAGGGACTGCATTACACCAGTAGGTTTCTTTGGGTAGGGTTGACATTTTAACAATATTAGCTATTTCAATCCATGAACATGGAATATTTTTCTAATTTTTGTGTCTCCAATTTCTTTCATTAATGTCTTACAGTTTTCAGTGTACAGTTCTTTCACTTCCTTCATTATATTTATTCATAGGTATTTTATTCTTTTTGATGGAATTGTAGATGGGATTGTTTTCTTAATTATCTTTCTGATAGTTTGTCATTAGTGTATAGAAATACAATATATTTTGTGTACTGACTTTGTATGAAGAGATGGTTTTTTCCTCACTGAATGCTCTTGGCACCCTTGTCAAAAATAATTTGACCACATTTGTGAGGGTTTATTTCGGGGCTCTTTATTTTATTTTAAAATTAATTTTTTATATAATTTATCATCAAGTTAGCTAACACACAGTGTATAAAATGTGCTCTTGGCTTTGGGAGTAGATTCCTGTGATTCATCACTTACATACAACACCCAGTGCTCATCCCAACAAATGCCCTCCTCAGTGCCCATCACCCATTTTCCCTGGCCCTTCACCCCCATCAACCCTCAGTTTGTTCTCTGTATTTAAGAGTCTCTTATGGTTTGCCTTCCTGTTTGTAACTATGTTTTTTCTTTCCTTCCTCCATAGTCTTCTGTTAATTTTCTGAACTTCCACGTGTGGGTGAAAACATATGATATCTGTCTTTCTCTGACTGACTTATTTCACTTAGCATAATACCCTCCAGTTCCATCCATGTTGTTGCAAATGACAAGATTTCATTCTTTTTTATTGCCAAGTGGTATTCCATTGTCTATATAAACCACATCTTCTTTATCCACTCATCAGTTGATGGGCGTTTGGGCCCTTTCCATAATTTGGGAACTGTTGATAGCACTGCTCTAAACCTTGGGGTGCACATGCCGCTTCCAGTCAGCACTCCTGTATCCTTTGGATAAATTCCTAGTAATGCTATTGCTGAGTCATAGGGTAGTTCTATTTTAAAATTTTTGAGGAACCTCCACACTGTTATCCAGAGCAGCTGCACCAGTTTGCATTCCCACCAACAATCCAGGAGGGTTCCCCTTTCTCCACATCCTCTCCAACATCTGCTGTTTCCTGGGTTGTTCATTTTAGCCGCTCTGACTGATGTGAGGTGGTATCTCAGTGTGCTTTTGATTTGTATTTCCCTGATGATGAGCGATGTTGAGCATCTTTTCATGTGTCTGTTAGCCATCTGAATGTCTTCTTTGGAAAAGTGTCTATTAATGTCTTCTGTCAGGGCTCTTTATTTTAGAAGATATAGAAAACAAATAATGTATTAGTTTTTTAAGGCTGCTGTAACAGAGTACCATAAACTGGGTGGCTTAAAACAATAGAAATTTTTTCTCTCATAGTTTTAGAGACTGGAAGTCTGACATCAAGGTGGCAGTAGGGCCATACTACCTTTTGTGGCTCTTGGGGAGAATCATTCCTTGCCTCTTTTAGCTTCTGGTGGTTGATGGCAATTTTTTACATTCCTTGGCTTGAAGCTGTACCACTCTGATTTCTGCCTCTGTCTTCACATGACTTCTTCCTTGTGTGTCTTTGTTTCTGTGTCTGTTCTTATAAAACCACCAGTCATATTGGATTTCGGGTCCACTCTAATCAAGTATGGCCCCTTCTTTTTTTTTTAATGTTTTTATTTATTTTTGAAGGAGAGAGACAGAGCATGAGCGGGGGAGGAGCAGAGAGAGAGGGAGACACAGAATTTGAAACAGGCTCCAGGCTCTAAGCTGTCAGCACAGAGCCCAATGCGGGACTTGAACCCACCAACTGTGAGATCATGACCTGAGCCGAAGCCGGATGCTCAACCGACTGAGCCACCCAGGCGCCCCCAGTATGGCCCCTTCTTAACTAAGTATATGTGCAAGTACATCTATTTCTAAATAAGGTCACATTTTGAGGTTCTGGGTGGATGTGAATTTCTGAGTGAGTTTCCTGACTTCACGGCCGTGAATATGCGTGCATATCCATATAGGGTATAGGTGGAGGTAGGCAGCCAACCGAGGAGGTAGGGTGTGCCCCACTTAAAGCAGATGAAAATATTTCTCTCTCTCTACACACACACACACACACACACACACACACACACACACACACACCCCTGGAGCTATTGAACTTGGGCTTGCAGTCTGCCAGCTTGGGATACCTCATGGGCCAGAATAATAAGTTTGTTCCAAGTAGAATTAAAAGTCATTGGAGACTTCAACGGCTGGGTGGGGTAATGGATTGGAAGAGGGGCATGCATGGGAGGTGGGAGAATATTGAAGTAGTTTCTCTAATTGTCCTGGCAGTAGATGGTATATTTTAAAAAGTAGGAGCCTGGAAAGTGAAGATGCTTAATTCTGGTTCAGATAGATCCCAGGAATGCGTTGGGGGTAATTTCCCCCCCTAACTTTATTGGTATATAGGGAGCACATCTTTGTTGACTTACTGAACCTCAGTGACTGGTAGTATTTCCTCATGGATTTTCACTTTATGCCAGAAGATGGCAGCATTGTAAAACGGCAGGAAGCTTGTTGGGGATGCTGGACACTCTTTCCTTCATTTGCTTGGGAACCTATGGAGTGAAAGGCAGTCTCCTGTCACCAGGCTTGGCTCTGCTGCCTCCCCTCCCCCTCTTCTCCTTTCCTTCCCCTTTCAGCTTCCTCCCTGCTGGGTTAACCTGGAATGGGCTGGGAGAAATGGGGTAATGGCAGAGGGGGTTAGCACTTTTTTTTTTTTTTTTTTTTTTTAAATATCCTCAGAATAGAATCTCCCTCTTAAACACTACATTGATTATATTATAAATGGCTCCCTTAAAGACCTCTGGGAGGTAAGACCTGAATTATGGGGAACTTAGAGCTAATTTCAGTGTTTCAGGAAAGCTATACCTTAGTAAAATGTCAACAGCATATGCTGGGATCATTATGGATTCTATGATACATCTGATTGTTTCATGCTGAGCAAATGCCCCGATTAAGAGTTTTGAATATCTTTTAATAAGCAGCAATATATTATTTCTAAATAAATTCAGCCAAGCAATTAATGTGGGATTCACTATCATGATGGAGACAAAGCTTGTCTTCAAACACTTAGGAGAGTGTTGTGTTTGGTTCATGGGGACAGCTGCAGAATCTGGGTTTGGAGTTTGACATGTCTCTAGCTTAGCGACCCTCTGGTAGATAATTCCAGTTCTCTGAGCCTCATTTTTCTCATTTATTGAATTGTTATTGGATCAAATTAAATAATGTACATGAAGAACCTATCACAGTGCCTGGCACATAGTCAATACCCAGGAAACTTTCTTTGAAATAATTGAACTCAGCAACAGTAAGTAACACATTAAGTTTTAGAGGCCTGCTATGTACTTGATATTGTGGCCATAGGAAGACTCAAAAGCAGTGGATGAGAAGAACACTGGGATTCTCTGGTCTGGGACATTTAAATCACTCTTTTAATTTTTAGGTATTTTTAGGCAATTGAGCATATTGAAAAATGTCCTCTCTCTCTAGAGTGGGGGACTCCAGGCTAGATGCTACTTTCCTTGCATAGTTCATAGCATGTACGCAGGTAGAGTACGCAGGACCAGTTGTTAGCGAGAAAAGCAAATATCAGTGGGTCTTTGCATTTGAATAAAGTCACTGTCAGTTATCTGAGGTTGGCATGGAGGGCAAATCTTGCTTTTAATCTGCATTGCCCTAATTGTCACAGAAGAAACAAGACAGTGATTTGTTACCATTTCTCCCCCTCTCTTATTTCTACAGAGGTGTATAGCCTGCCCTAAAATATGATAATGGAGAAAGGAGTGTGTGAGGCTGAATGTGGGAATTGTTGGGGCAAGTCTTCCTCTTTATCTCTCTCTGGGCCAGCAGGGGGCAGGAGTGCTCCCTACCCATCTCCTAAGTGTGCCTGGAGCACTGGCAGGAGGAGGTCTTCCAATCATAGCTCAAGTCACAAAGGTATCGGAGGGTTATCTTGTTCAAGTGGCCTTTGTGTACTTGAACTGCTTTGATGACATTGCTTCAGGGAACTACGAGAAAATCCCCAAGTGGGATCTGAGACCCACATTTTGCCCTGTGTCCTCCCCCTGCCCCACCCCCGGTGCTTTTTCCTTCTCATGAGAAGAATGGACTTCTCATGCTCTGCTCTTTCTTGCTTGTTCTCACCTTGGATATATTATATTCCCCATAGGCCTTATGTTCCTTCTAGACACAGCTCCTTTTCACCCCAATAAGAGGAGGATTATGCAAATTCTAAGAACACAGTTTCAATAGTTTCTAATGGTCCCTTTTTATTAAAATATTTTTAGAAATCTTTTTTTAAGAAAAATTCAAGTTAATAGTTCTTTTTAAAATAATTATGCGAATGGTTCTTTGTTTAAAAGTCTCTTTTTTATTTGTGGACTGTGCTCCTGTTTCTGTGTGTGAATCTAGGTATAGGTTTCTTTTTTTTTTTTTTTTTAATTTTTTTTTTTTCAACGTTTATTTATTTTTGGGACAGAGAGAGACAGAGCATGAACAGGGGAGGGGCAGAGAGAGAGGAAGACACAGAATCGGAAACAGGCTCCAGGCTCTGAGCCATCAGCCCAGAGCCTGACGCGGGGCTCGAACTCACGGACCGCGAGATCATGACCTGGCTGAAGTCGGACGCTTAACCGACTGCGCCACCCAGGCGCCCCTAGGTATAGGTTTCCATAAAGGATTAGGACTGGCTGTGTCATTACATGAGTTGCTACCCATTGTTTACCGAGTGCACACAACACGCCAGGTGTTGGGAGGCAAGAGTGAGCAAGACACCCTCAAGGAGCTTCTATTTCGTTCAGCTGTCATCTCCAGAAAGGTGAAAGACGATTATCTATTGCTGCACAACAACACCGTAGTGGCTTAAAATAGGACACATTTAACTTATATTTCCTTGTTACTGTGGGTCAGGTCTGTGGGAGTGGCCTTGCCCGGGTGGTTCTGGCTGGGGGTCTTTCATGTGACTACGTTCCGAGGGCGGCAGAGGCCACAGCCATCGGAAGGCTTGCTTGAGGCCAGAGAATCTGTTGTGAAGATGGCTCTCTCACACTGTCCTTGGCAGGAGGCCTCCGTTCCTTGTCACGTGGGCCTCTCCATAGATGGCTTGAGTGTCCTCAGGACATGGCAGGTAGCTTCCCCCAGAGTGAACGATGAGAGAGAGAGAAGAAAGTTTCAGTTTTTTCTATGATGGTGTCACAAGCTGTGAATTCTGTCACCTTGTATTTGTTAGAAATTAGTTGTTAAGGCCAACTCTCACTCTTGCTTCCTCTCCTGAGGGGAGGGAGACCAAAGAATTTGTGGACTTATTTTATTTATTATTATTTTTTTAACGTTTATTTGTTTTAAGAGAGAGCACATGTGTGTGTGTGAGTCGGGGAGAGGCAGAGAGAGAGAGAGAGAGGGAGAGAGAATCCCCAGCAGGCTCTGCACTGTCAGCATGGAGTCCAACGCAGGGCTCAATCTCAGGAACTGTGAGATCATGACCTGAGTCGAAATCAAAAGTCAGACGCTTAACTGACTGAGCCACCTAGGTGCCCCGGACTTACTCTATTTTTTATTTTTTATTTTTTTATATGAAATTTATTGTCAAATTGGTTTCCATACAACACCCAGTGCTCATCCCAACAGGTGCCCTCCTCGATGCCTATCACCCACTTTCCCCTCCCCCCACCCGCCATCAACCCTCAGCTTATTCTCAGTATTTAAGTCTCTTACGGTTTTCTTCCTTCCCTCTCTGTAACTTTTTTTTTCCCCCCGTTCCCCTCCCCTCTGGTCTTCTGTTGAGTTTCTCAGGATCCACATATGAGTGAAAACATATGGTATCTGTCTTTCTCTGCCTGACTTATTTCACTTAGCATCACACTCTCCAGTTCCATCCCCGTTGCTACAAATGGCCAGATTTCATTCTTTCTCATTGCCAAGTAGTATTCCATCATATATATAAACCACATGTTCTTTATCCACTCATCAGTTGATGGACATTTAGGCTCTTTCCATAATTTGGCTATTGTTGAAAGTGCTCTTATAAACACTGGGGTACAAGTGCCCCTATGCATCACCACTCCTGTATCCCTTGGGTAAATTCCTAGCAGTGCTATTGCTGGGTCATAGGGTAGATCTGTTTTTAATTTTTTGAGGAACCTCCACACTGTTTTCCAGAGCGGCTGCACCAGGCTGCATTTCCACCAACAGTGCAAGAGGGTTCCCGTTTCTCCACATCCTCTCCAGCATCTACAGTCTCCTGATTTTTTCATTTTAGCCACTCTGACAGGCGTGAGGTGATGTCTGAGTGTGGTTTTGATTTGTATTTCCCTGATGAGGAGTGACGTTGAGCATCTTTTCATGTGCCTGCTGGCCACAGACTTATTTTAAAACCACTACAAAAGATGTATAACTTTGTGTTTATATATCTTCCAAAGCCATGACTCCTCAGGATGCAAGCATCCTTGTGCCTACATATTCATTCATTCATTCATTCATTCATTCATTCATTCATTCATTCAGTGAATACTTTATTGAGCACCCACTACTTGCCAGGAATCCCAGCTTTGAAACATTTTTCTTTGTTTCTTTATTGAGTCTCTGGAAGGAGTAGAAATTACTTTCCGCTTCATTAAAATTTTGAAAGGCTATTTCCTAGAGTAACCAAGAAATAAACCATCTAACCAAGGTGAGGGTGTACTCCAACCAATTGCAAATTAAGTGTGCAATTGTACTTGATTCCAGTGTATTCTGGGTCACTTTTTATTTTGGAAATTCTTCTTCTTTTGTAACGGTTGCCTAGCAACTAGAGCTTTACTCAGTTCACACCAGGAGTGTTTGAGCAGAGTTGCTCAATAGCATTAAAATTCACTGGGTTTCCCAAGCAGCAGAGAAACTGCTGGATGCTGAGCCCGGATGGCCACCTGGCAGGGCAGAGGGTGGACATCAAGGTGGGAGAGCCCTGGGAGGAGCCGAGTTTGCCTAGGGTTGGGGGAGAGATGTGCATACATGGCTGTTACTCCTCCTTATAGATAGCTAAGAATGACATGATTTATACCTAAGAAAGGATAACATTTGTTTTCAAATATCCTTGACACTTGCTTCAGCAGCCCTTGTGCTGAAACGGGACTGACACAGAAAATAGAACATGGCTTGTTTGTGAGGAAGTCCCTCACGTCTGTGAACATTCTGTGGTTTTATGATTGGAGGCTATACATTTTCGGGATGCTGGTACAGAGATAACTCAGATCCAGCTGCTTCCCAAAATTTGCACTATCCCAAAACAAGAAAATCTGATTAGGATTCTTTTTTATATATTTTGGACTAAATTAAATCCGCTAAACATCTACTGAGCATGTGCTGTGCACAAGACTCTGGATTAAGTGATGTTGAAACACAAAAAGATAATAATGTTAGGATCTTCTCATTCATTCATTCATTCAATAAATATTTATTAAGGGTCCAACTTGCAGGGTACTCTGCTAGGCTCTGGAAATAAGAGACATAAATAAAATTGATCCATTTATTCCCTGTCCTCATAGTATTACGTTCTAGTCGGGCTCATGACATAATGAGGAAGAAGAAAATACTAGCTCCCTGAGGAAGGAGGGGGAAAAAGGACTCCAGTGGGTGAGGATTTTGATGGGTACATGGGAAACCCAGAGCCACCAGAATCCACATTTCTGGATGCCTTGCTGTGAATGCTCTCTCGGATGTGTGGATTTTTGTATAACAGACTTATCTACAAGCCACACCAGCGCAAGCTGTCCAATTGGACCATGAGAATAAAACAAAACCAGAGCCCCCTCTCTCCCTTGCAGTGATTCTGTCATTAAAACTCCCTCTCTTTCCAAGTTCCTTCCTCTCATTCAGGGAGGGAGGGCTCTGAAAGTTACTCACTGTGCTTGCAAATTGCCATCCCTGGACCCTGTAGGGCCTCTGTAAGTCATCGGAGGCTTGGGAACAGGGGAAAGAAATGGTCTGAGATATTTTTAAGACGAATTGAAGTGGAGTGAAGTTGGAACTAAGAAACACAATTAAGAGGTATATCAGATAGATGTTTTACTCTATCTATGTATCTATGTATCTATGTATCTATCTAATTAGCATTCCTACCCTACTTTAGGGTATCAGCTCCTCAGTTTTGCTTTGGGGAACCATTCTTCCCACTCACAGTCATGATTTGGGTGGGACTGATGTAGCCCCCACCCTGTGACTGGGGTCAGTGGACGGGGTCTGGCTATTGAGAGTACACATAGCACATTATTTTCAAGCCACAATCATCACTTATAGGATGTTTGCTGGAACAGGTGAGGCACCTTGTTACCAGTGGTGTTGCCAACTGATAAACCCTAAGCCCAAGACTACATTTGCCATTACATGAGGGGAGCTTGATGAAGAGTGAGGCCGACTCAATGAATTAGAGGCAGAGATTGGAGAGAGATAGTTGGTGACGTGAGGCCCTGGATTCAGCCTTGCCTGAAGCGTACGTCTCAGTGACATTAGCCAACAAATTATCTTCTCTAGTAAAAGCAGTTTAACTTAGAACTTCTGCCATTTTTGCAAAAATAACCCTTGCTAGTACAGCAGAATACTTAATATAGGTGAACAATAGCAAGGCTTTAACAGTGTAAAGTAATTGAAATTAGGGAAATTTCTTAGAAGAAATACAAAAGAATATGGTGGATGAAGGAGAGAGGGAGGAGCCAATAAGATTTAGCCTCTTAATTATTAGAAGGATGATGGTGTTCTTAACTAAAATAAGGAAGTCAGGAAGGGTGCCTGAGTGGCTCAGTTGGTTGAACACCTGACTGTTGATATGGGCTCAGGTCATGATCCCAGGATCATGGGATTGAGCCCTGTGTCGGGCTCCACAGTGAGTGTGGAGTCTGCTTGGGATATTCTCTCTCTCTCTCTCTCTCTAACCCTCTGCTCCTCTCTCCCACTCTCTCTCTCATTCTCTCTCTCTTTTTCTCCCTCTCTCTCTCAAATTAAAGTAATAGTAAAATAGGAAGTCAGGAAAATGATCTGGAGTGCAAAGGCATGAAACCATTATAGATTGTGTTGAGTTGCCAGTGCTGGCTGGGCATCCAATATGGCAGCTGGAAATTTAGGACTGAAGCAGAGGAGAGAGAGACCATTTCTAAAATGGGAGGCAATAATTTAAAAAAAGGTAGTGAAATAACCAAGGGAGGGCATGGGGGGTGTGTCTTAGTCTTCTCGGGCTGCCATAACCATATACCATAGACTGAGTGGCTTAACAGAAATTTATTTTCCCACAGTTCTGAAGTCTGGAAGTTCAAGATAAAGGTGTTAGCATGGTCAAGTTCCAGGTTTGCAGACAGCTGTCTTGCTTTTCCTAGGTGCATATGCATGGAGAGAGAGAGGGGGAGAGAGAGACAGAGACAGAGAGACAGAGAGGAAAGGAAAGGAGATGCCTTTCTTTTCTTACGGGACACCATCCTATCAGAGTAGGAATCCATCCTCATAACCTCATTTAACCTTAAATGTTTCCTAAAAGCCCTTTCTCCAAATGTAGTCATATTGGGTGTTAGGGCTTCAACATATGGATTTGGTGGTGGTGGTGGGGACATAGTTCCGTCCATAGTGTAGTAAGAAAGATGGGCCGTGGGTAGGCCCAAGGAGAGGTCCTAGGTTTAGGACTCAAGAGCATGAAGAGGAACGAGGGAAGGAGATATCTTGTTCCCATGCCTTTGTGTGTGGTCCTGATTTCCTGGGATCCATTACTTTATGTCAGTCACTTCTTTAAGACAGTCCAGATGGCACCTCGTCCAGGCAGTCCTTCCTGTCCCTCGCAGGCACCTGAAGTTGGGCTTCCTGATACCTATTTCAGTTTCCCACCGCACTTTTATTGTGATGTTTGTGAGTTGCTTCTGCAACAGAGCTGGCTAGGATTTCAAACCACATCTTCCTGTCGCTGTAATCCATGTTTGTCCCATTGTGCCCCCCTGGGATGACTTCTAACCCTACCCTACAGCATAAGACAATTGAGAACCTAAATGGTGAATATGAAATATCCATGTAAACTGTGATATATGAATATAAGCTGACTTTACTATTATAAGCCTTTAATCAACTGTGTGTTTGTGTGTGGTTATGGTGGCATCATTGCAAATGTATATGATGTTTGTGCATATGTTCATTAATAGGTACTAAGTCCTGTGCATATATAAATCTAGAATAGCATTAGTATTTTATGTGTTTGGAATTATTCTAAGTGTCTTCATACACTGTGTATGCTATGTATGATATATGTATGTGAGTGTGAATTTGTGTGTATTTTTCTCAATACTCAGCAAACAATGAAGTTACTGGCTTTTAAAATGTTCTCTATTAAACTAGAATTTAGGCAAAACAAACCGAAACCCTGTATGTGGTATGTCCTGGTATCAGAACATCGTAAGTGCTCACATTCATCATCTTGGGTGTTGATATAATAATAGTGATTTATTGTTACATTGAATTTGTGGTTTTAAGCTTCTCGAAGCATGCTCATGAGCACTATCCTGTTTGTTCTCACCTCAACCCCACGAGGGTCTCTGATTTCTGTGCTGGGAGAAGCACAGGCTTTGACTTTTGGCAAACTTGGGCCTCCATTCTGGCTCCTGCCAGCTTACTAGCTTTGCTATTTTGAGTGCATTCTAGTGGTTACGCTCTTTCGTACCTTCTGTGTTGAGGTTCTTTTACGTATTATTGTTGCTAAACTTCTAGGAAGTCTTGAAAGGGTAAAGATTCCTATTCTCCTTTACACATGAGAACACTGCATTTCAAAGAAGTTACATATAATCCGTTGTGGTTGGGGAACGAGCACACTTTGCGTGACTTGAGTCCTTTTAAATATTTTGCACTATTTTATGGTGCCATTTTATGGCGCAGGTCTTGGTGCGTGTCTGGAAAGGACACGTAGTATCCTGGTCCTGGGTGCTGTGCTCTGTAATGTACTCTGGGTCTGGTTGGTTGCTGGCTTTGTTTGCATTTTCTGTGTCCTTCCTGTTCTGTCAACTGTGGAGGGATAGGTATTAACATCCCAGAGTATAATTGCTGACTCTCCTATTTCTTTTTTTGGTCTAATCAGCCTTTACTCCACAGAGTTTTTAGTTGCAAATAGTGGGAGAGAGAGAGGCTGCATTCTGTTTACTCCATCTTGGCTGGCGCTGGAAGTTTTTACTTGTCTTTTTTTCTGCTAGATAGAAAACTCCATGAGGAAAGGCTGTATTTCATATATCAGTGTCCTCCCCACAAGGCGAACTGGGCAACTGTATTTAAGGATGTGGACAAAGACCGTAACCTGCTGTCATGAACTCATTTCCTAACCAGAGGGTGGACACAAGCACAGTCTGTATGGAGGAAATAACACAAAGTGCATGAAGCTTTGGCCATTTTTGGGGGAGAACATCTGAGGTTTCATTGACAGAATCCATTGAAACAGAACTGTCAGACATTTTACTTAGGACTAGCAAAAACTTTGGTACTGAATAGATTAGAAAATAAAATAATATGACTTTATAGGCAGATATGTGTTTCCAGAACCTCCACTCATGTGGATGTGCCCTAGGCACTGACTTGTAGACCAGCCTGATCACAGGTGACATTAATCCATGAGAACTCAGTACCTCCCTGCTCACGTGCTGGTCACATGTCCGCTGTGATAGGTTTCTGTCATCCTCTGCACTCACATCTAAACCCGTTCATGTGGCACATCATGAGCCACCTAAAAACAATGCGAGGCGTGGTGCCTGTCTTAGTCTACTTGGGCTGCTGTTACAAAGTCCACAGATTGGGCGGTTTAAACAACAGAAATTGATTTTCTCATAGTTCCTAAGGCTGGAAGTCTAAGATCAAGGTGTTGGCAGGTCTGGTTTCTCCGAAGCCATCTCTTGATGGTTTATAGATGGCCATCTTTTCCCTGTGTCCTCACATGGTTTTTTCCTTTGTGTGGGCACACCTCTGGGATCTCTCTGTGTGTCCAAATCTCTTCTTATACGAACCCAGTCAGATTGGATTTGGGCCACACTAACACACTCATCTTAACTTCTTTAAAGACCCTGTCTCTAGATTAGTTATATTCTGAAGTACTGGGTTAGAGCTTCAACATATGAAGATAGGGAGGCGCACAGTTCAGTCCCTCACGGTGACTGATTTTAGAAAAGCAACAAATAACCAGGTTATACCAGCGACAAACAACGTGAGTGAAAAGAAGGACAAAAAGTTTTAGAAAGTGTACAAAGATGAGTTTTGAAAAAATATAACTTACTTGTGGGTGCCTTTTGCCTTGGACTGTACTAGCTCTAGAACTGTCTCTAATCAGGCAATGTTTGTTGAATGTGGGATTTCTCAAGATCTAGTCATTCCTGAGCCACCTTTAGGATTTTTGCCGTATCCTTATAAAACCTGTGCTGTTATTTAATTGAATGGTTTTAATTTTAATTTGACTCCCTTCTCTTCCATGAAGAAATCTGAACACAAAATTTTTGTATCACTATCGCAGATGGAAAATCAGCATCACTTGCCATAATCAGATGACAATGATAAAATGTATATATGTGCAGTAAAACATTATTAGATACTCTCTTTATGGCCAGGCACAAGATATGTCCTGGACATGTCCTTTGGGAAAGACTGGATGAATAGATGGTGGATGGATGGATGGATGGATGGATGGAAAGAAACAGATCGTTTCTATTTGTTGAATAAAGAGTTAGCGTCTGTTCCATGGCAGGTGCTGAACCATCTCATGTCACAGCGATCATGGAACAGATGGGGTCTAGGCCCGCAAGGTGCTTCAATACTAGCAGCTCATGTGAAGGACTGGAGCCAGCCTTTACCCGAGAGCAGGTTTGGACGGGGCCAAAGCTGGGTAAGAGCGCAACAGGAAAGGATGCGCAGCGGAGACACTGTTGCAGATCAAGGCCAGCCGCCAGCTGCTGCCGACTGCCTCCTTGTTGCAGCATCCCAGGTTTCCTCCCCTTCAGCCCGACCTCAGCTGGGATGGGTAGTGTCAGCTGCTTCCTGTGATGTGTTCGGAACCATCCCTTAGCAGTGTAACGGTCTGTTCCGAACATCTTTACTTAGCGTTTAGTGAGAGCCCGACCTTCTTCCACCCAAGGCCGTCACTTATATCAGTGGCCTCTGTGTATGCTCTTAGCCAGAATAAATCCCCCCTGAGTCAGGGGCAATAGATCATGGGCTCCATCATTTACGGCCTATAAATTAAAGGGTGGCTGGCAAATCTGGCTTCTGTGCCTGGCTGCTCGCTCCTTAGATACACAGTGTCACTCTTTTATCGGGGGATAGTCGGGGCAGGCTGTTTGGTCTCCTTCTGAACCCCCTGAAAGACAGTATTTACTGGCTATGGAAATACCTTCACCGCATGTTTATTTCTTTGAGACACTCTGACCCAAACTCATTGGCTCCTTGTTCTTGCCTCTGTCCCGAGCTGTCTGGGCATTTAATGGCTTGGGTGGTGCACTCTCCACATTTCCAAGGCTTCTCAGTGGTAGCAGAATATGCTTTTAAAACCCCCACCACACCCAGAGTGTTTGGGGTTTCATAATGGTAAAGAGTGGTTGTCTTCTGCGCTCTGAGGTTGCATTCCTGAGACAGGGTGTTCCTCTCTTTCCACCGAGGCCACAAAGCTCCATTGATGGCTGGGACCATCCCATCCCTGCTCCTCGAGAGACTTGGCGCCACTCTTGGGGCTCCTGCCTCCCCACTTCACCTACGAGAACAGATGCACCACTGTGGAATCGTAGATCTCAGGATGAGTGTTGACTTTATAGGGCGATTGTTCTTGGAGACATCTCTGTTGGGTTCAGATTTTGGAGAATTGTGCTGTCACCATGTTTGGGTCTAAAGTGGTATCATGCATGTATCATGTATGTACGCAAGTCCTAATTTGCCTGTTTAGCTCAAAGATGCTGCATGATGCTGGCGGGGAGATGGGGGAGGACAAGGGACTGAGCCTGTTGGAATCATGGGAAGCAGTGTGGAAAGTGTGTTCAGGGTCCTCTGACCTGACTCTTTACTGAATGCAAGAACCCCTCACCCTGATCTCCCGATGAGTGCCCATCTGGCTGCAGTCTGAGTGTATTGGGCCCTGCCTGGTGGCCAGCCTTGGTGGGCATCTTCTGCCAGCCGGGTCCTCTCAGCCTCCTCCAGGCTTCCCTGTGCCAAGCTCTCAGGACCGCTGCTATCTCAAGGCAGGAGAGCTTCAAGAACGCCTGGATGAGGTGCATGAAGCTAAACTTCAGGTCCCATTTGGGCTCTTCTTCTTATCACCTATTTTTGCCCAGTAACCGGGGTGAATCTATCCTGACCCCTGCCACCGAGCCCTCTTTTATTCTCTTCACCAAGTCCTTGCTTTCCTGATGCAGATACTTCTGAGTCCTGCCTTGCCCTAGTAAGGTCTTCTCGTGGGGGCCTGTGGCCTTGTCTCTGAGCTCCAGCCCAAGAGTCAGGTCTTGCTGGCTGAAGACGGTTCTCCCAGAACTTCACAGTACAGAATGGTCCTTGTGTCTCATTGCTGTGTTCTGTCTTCCATGGCCGGTGGTCACCATCATTAGTGCCGGTGCCCCCCACTGGAGTCAGCCTGCTGGGCTGGATGCCTTACTAGGACATGTAGCTCAGCCCATGCGCAAAATGTTTGGCTTCAAATCCTGGACCTCTGGACCATCCAGCTATAGCTAATTGGGGTGTTCCTGAGCACCTGCTAAGACATGAGAATGAATCTGCTGAGGTGGGAAATTTAAAGATAAAATGTGTCATGTAGTGAATAAATACCACAGGCCACTTTGCTATGCACTTTACATGCATCAGATCCCCAGAGTCTGTGAGGTAGGTGGTATTATTATTATTATTATTATTATTATTATTATTATTATTATTCCTGTACTCAGAGCACAGGTATTACAGCTGGACCACCTGGACAGGAGTCCCAACTCTGTCATTTCCTGGTTGGGCCCCGGGCCCACGCTGCTGAGCCATTTTGTGGCTCCATTTTCTCATCCACGGGGAAGGACTGATTATGCCCATCTTACATGTTTGTTCTGCATCAACAGCATTTAGAACAGTGCCTGCCCAGGTTGGAGATGAGCTGCCACTTGCCCAGCAAGGCACACTACTTGGTAAAGCTGCGACTTGCAAAAGAGGCCCTGTGGCCTAAGGCCCGGCTCTTCCTCTGCCTGTCGTCTTCCTCAGCCTTGGAATCCAGGAGATTACCTGGGCGATGCCTTGGATGGCAGTTCTTTGCAACAGTCAAATGCCTTGCTTTCATCGATTTTGAACTGGTCACTTTTCATCTGTAAAGACCGCGTTACTCATCTGCTTGTCAAGAAAAACAAAAAAGCAGTGTCTCTGGTATCTCGGTTAAGAGAACCGACTTGGCTTTGGCAACTGCTTGCATCTGGGATCAGGTTCTGCCACTTCCCAGCTGGGTGATCTTGGGGGCAAGTGAGCACATCTCTTTCCCCCCTTGTTTTCCTCGTCTGCGGAAGGAAGAGGATGAAATTTACCTCGTGGGGCTGGGGCTGCCTTGGCTTCCACACGGTGACCTGAAACAGAGCAGGTGTGAAAGTGCCTTGTACACCTCTTTACAGTTCGCTTTTCACATTTGGGAGGTGGGGGGATTTTACCCTGCACAGCGCCTGGCATAGAGGCACTCAGTAGATGTTAGCTGTCATTGCCCTGTGTACATGTAAACAAGATTCCCGTTGCTTTCCTCTGCTGAAGGGTTTCACCGCAGTCATCCATAGATACCCTCCCTTCCCGGACAAATGCATGAATTTGCAAGATTGTTGCCCAGCGTTAACGTTAAGTATGGCTGCGAAGCAGATTTTTCCTCTGCCTATAGATAACTAGTCTCCAGGGAGCCTCAAACCTGTGACCCTGTCTTCATTAGCCATGTGAACCGGCTGGCCCAGTCTGCCCTTGGTAATAATTCCTGCCAGGTCACAAAGAATATTTTACCCCATGAGCCTTGGGTTAATACCAACCTTTGACCCCATTCACTTAAAAGGTAATAAGCAACAGAAGCATTCATTCATTTATCCAGCAAACATTTATCAAGGGACATTCTTGAGTTTCTTAGTTCATCATGACTCAGGGTGCCCGCTGCCGACTCTTTCAGGCTGCCGCATTCTTGCCGAGATAAGAACAAAGTCAGGTATCTGAGTTTCCTTGTATTTGGGCCATTCATCACCTTTTCTCTTCTCTCCACACCCAATTGAGTCAGGAACTCACATTAAAGGGGCTTTGAGCTGATGACTCTGAGAAAGCCCAGGACCCAGATTCCCTTTCCTTTATGATCCCATTAGCAGGCTGATGGGTGACGGCCCTGTGAGGGAGCGGAGCACAAGAAAGCCCCACTGACAAATGCAGAACACATGTTCGCTGTCGCAAGGATGTGGCACTTCCTTTACGCATGCAGGTCTGCTTCATTCAGTTCAGTCCAGCCCGGTTTGGGTGAGTGCCCGACTGCTCATTTATGCAGTGATTTATTCGTTCATTCATCAAACATTTTTTACGTGTTGTGCACAGCGCTGCACTGCACTGCATGGTGGGCAAGAAACAAAAGCAATCTATAACTCTTACCCAGCCTGCATTCTAATGGGAGATACGATTTGCATTTGCAAAACACCCAGAAAAGAATGGCATGTGTAGGGGGGAAGAAAAAAATATTTACTTCATTTATCATCCATGCATTAGTTCATTAACAAGTCCCTATTAATTACCAACTGTGGGTTGTTAGATGTGCTAGATGCTGGTACCCAGAGATGGGCAACAAAGGTATTGTTTCTTCCACTGGGGTGATGTGGAAGACGGCCTCAGACTAGGTGAGGAAGGAACACCACCAGCAAGCCGAGATCTCAGACACGAGAAAGAGATGGCAGTGCCGAACGTGGGGAAGGCCCTTCCAGACAGAGGGAACAGCATATGCAAAGCCCTACTGTGGAAAAGAGAGGGACATTTTTGGGGCGCCTGGGTGGCGCAGTCCGTTAGCATCCGACTTCAGCCAGGTCTCGATCTCGCGGTCCGTGAGTTCAAGCCCCGCGTTGGGCTCTGGGCTGATGGCTCAGAACCTGGAGCCTGTTTCCGATTCTGTGTCTCCCTCTCTCTCTGCCCCTCGCCCGTTCATGCTGTCTCTCTCTGTCCCCAAAATAAATAAACGTTGAAAAAAAAAAAAAAAAGAGAGGGACATTTTTAAGGGGAAATTTAGAAAACAGCCTAGAGGGTGGGAGAGTGAGTGGAAGGGGAGAATGGCAGGGGGTGAGATTAGAGAACTAGAAGAGACCACCGTGCAGGAGTTTAGATTCTTGTTTTCTCCCTCCCTCCCTCCCTCCTCCTCCCTTCCTCCCCCCTCCCCCCCTCCCTCCCTCCCTCCCTCCCTTCCTTCCTTCCTTCCTTCCTTCCTTCCTTCCTTCCTTCCTTCCTTCCCCCCTCCCTCTCTTCTGGCAAAGGGAAAGTGTTGAAGAGTTTGAGGCTGGCATCATCATAGTTCAATCTACTGTGTGTCTCTGGCATGTCAGGCTTTGTGCTGAGGATGCGCCTATTAAATACCATGAGCTTAGAAATTCTCCCAGTGCTATTTATTCCCTTTCCAGGAACACCAGCAAGCCGAATGTACCCAGTTGCTCCAGTGTGTGGAATAGAAAGACATGCTTCTGAAATGTCTGGAGGGGACATTGGTGAGAGCTGGAGGTAGAAGTCCCATGGATGGCGTAAGGCTTGCGTGAGGTCCTCGGGTTTGGGGAATGGGGAATGCATCCTGGGCAGGGAGGGCAGAGTAAGCAGAGTGGCGGGAGGTGGGAGGAAAACTCTGCCTCCTTCCATCCCTCTTTCTTCTCTCTGTGCGTGTGTTTCCTCATCTGTCCTCCATCACGCCCCTGTGGAGCAGGTATGATTGCCCCTATTTTCAGGTGGGGAAACTGAAGCCCATAACAGTAATTAGCCAAGGACACTCAGCCATGAGGTGGCATGGACACTTGCCTGGAGTGGGAAGGGTTTTCACAGCTGGGTGGCCTACCAGAGAGAGGGCCAAAGGTTCTGCCACAGGCGAAGACGAGTTTGTGTTAGAAGGCGAATTTCAGCCATCTTGTCTGCTGTTGGCGAAAGGTGGGATTCCACGTCTCCATGTGGCAGTGCTTGGATAAGGGCCGGGAGTGGGACGTGGACCGGCTGTAACCCACCTGCCTGTGTTGCCGGTGCCAGACGGCTGGTCCCGCCTCTCGCCAGCGCCCTCCAGCTGCTGTCCTTCTGACATCTGTCACCAGCATGGAGGTGAGGCTCTGGCCAGGACTGCGGTTGCCTGCGCTCTGAGGCCTGCTGAGCGTGGGAGTGTTGTCTTGGCCGTTTTCCCCTCTCCGGGTTCAAGGAGGTTACTTTGAGGCTGGGCTTAGCAGGATTGCATAGCTTTCTCTTGCTTCTCACCCCAGAGTCATCTCCGAGTTTCCTGGGGAGACAGCGCCTCCCCTGCCATTCTCTCTGTAGGACCCGGGCTTTCTGTCCTTGCTAACGAGGCCCCTCTAAGGAACCGGCATCCCCTCTTTATTCAGGCCTAACTGGCTAACCCCCCCTGGGTCTGTGGTGCTCTGGGCAATTTGGGAGCTGCTCAGGCTCCATCCAGGGCCCCACTCAGGCTTCAGGGACTGTTCCCTTGGCTGTGAACCCTTGGTCCTGTCCAGGCAGCACTGAATCCATGGGCGTGTGACTCATGCAGTTGCATAAAGTCCGTGCTTAGAAGGGCCGCATGATGGGTTTCATGCTCTGAGGCTCCAGTCTTGAAATTCTTAGTAGTTTTGTCCTTGCACCTATGCTTTGAAAGTGGATCTAATGGGACCACGAAGCATGCATGGTGTGCGTGTCCACAGTGCTTTATGTTCACAGGTAGTGTTCTTGGTGCCCGTGATCTCTGAAGTCTGATGGATGTGACATGTAGGGGGCCAGCATGCCTCAGAGGGTAGAAGGTAGGCATGTTGTGTCTAAACCTAAGTAAGTAGAGGTGCCGATGGCCCCCAGAAGCCATGCTTCCTGTCGAGCTAGAACTTACACTGAATGCAGAAAGAAGGCAGTGGCGTTCTAGAAGCATGAACCACGGAGGAATCCTATCTGTCATATCCATTCTTGTGTCACTTCCTGGTGTTCATTAGCCACTCATGCCGGGAGCAATGGCATAGAACAAAAGGCGAAGATAGGTTGTCCCCGAGTTCCTTCCTTTATGTCCCTCGTCGTCATCAGTGAGCCAGACGTAGAGTGTTGGTATAGTCTGTGTGTATCAAGAAGTCAAATAAAAATAGTCGATTCAGGGGCACTTGGGTGGCTCAGTTGGTTGAGCATCCACTCTCAGTTTTGGCTCAGGTCATGATCTCACAAGTTTCATGATTTTGAGCCCCGTGTGAGGCTCTGCACTGGCAGCTCAGGGACTGCTTGAGACTCTCTCCCTCCCTCCCTCCCTCCCTCTCTCCCTCTCTCCCTCTCTCCCTTTCTCCGTTTCTGCCTCCCCCCGCCCAAGGTCTCTATCTCTTTCAAGTAAACAAATAAAAACTATAAAAAAACCTTAAAATAATCGGCTTAGTTTTGTGCTGTTTCCAGTATTCTGACAAGAATGAGATACCAGCTACCAAATTTGAATTGTATATTTTCAGTGATTCTTCATGAGTTAAATGTGTTAATATTTGTGTTTAAAATCAGCATTGCACAATACAAAGATGAGTAGTGAAATTCATGCTAATAATATAAAGTTTCAATATGTTTTCCTTAGAATGATACTGAATAGCAAATAAGAAAACACCATGACTAATTGAAAGAGATGCCAGGACAGAGAGGAAAAAGCTTTCTATTTTAGTTCCTCTAAGGACACTTTCTTCCTCTGTTTTGAACAAGAGGCCCTATATTTCTATTTTGCACTGGGCCCCCAAGTTTTATAGGTATCCCTGCACTCAGGGCTTATTTGATCAAATATCTTTTTTTTTTTTTTTTTTTTTTTTTTTGAGAGACAGAGACAGAGCACGAGTGGAGGAGGGGCAGAGCTAGAAAGGAGACACAGAATCCGAAGCAGGCTCCAGGCTCCGAGCTGGCAGCACAGAGCCTGATGTGGGGCTTGAACTCACAAACCATGAGATCATGACCTGAGCCAAAGTCGGACACTCCACTGACTGAGCCACCCAGGCACTCCCTGATCAAATATCTTTATAGCCCTGAGCTTGAACAGCCACATTCCTTATCTGGGCTGAGAAGTCAGCAGCCCTGGCGTCCGTTCTTTCCATTCTCTGATCACAAAACACTCCGGTGCCAGTGCTGGGCATCCGGAGATAAACAGATGCAGCCCCAACTCTTGTTGGGGCTTACAGTTTAGTGGGTTGGGGGGGGGGCACAGATCTGGGCACTGCTGTGTCTTTCCCGCTCTGTTTCCCAGAACTGCATACAGTGCCAGGTACACAGTGAGTGCTCCTTAATGAACAAATGATGCGATGAACGTGAAAGCATCATATTAGCTGCTGAGTACCCTAGCGATGGGAGGGTTATTGTTAATGGTGGGGAAAGTGTAGGCGCTAGAGAGAATGTGGCTTCCAAAGGTCCGTCAGAGCAGGGCAGTGTGGACTATACTCTGTCCTCATGTGTTTTGATTGATTTTTCCTCCGTGTATTTTTTTTTGGGGGGGGGCGCTGTTGTAAGGGTGTTCTGCTTCTGTGTTTGTACAGATGAGATTTCTATCTTGAAAGGTAGTGCTGATAACAGGTGGCTGCATATACTTAAGTCATACCTTCCACAAATCTATATTGAGCACCTACTAAGGGGCTGGCTCAGTTTATGCACCAGGAATCACACATACCAAGGCAAAGAAAGACCTGGAGGTCACTGAATCCATAGCCCCCAAACATGGACTCTTAAATTGGTATTGCCCAGTGGTATTTTCACTGGGTCCAGAAGAATAAGGAAAATAGACTGAGGTCCAGAAAGCTGAGTTTATGAATTTAAAGGATTTTCTTCATGCTGAGATCATGTTCTTCCTTCTTGTCAAAATGTACTTTTGGTGGGGAGGCAGCTGCAGCATATCGTTGATAATAATGGTAATTGCTTATATGATGTTTTCTATGTGGCAGCCAGTGTTCTAAATCCCTTATATACTAACTCATTTAATCTGCAGTGACCCTCTGAGGAGATACTGTTCTAGAAGAGGAAACGGAGGTCCAGAGAGGTAAATAGCTTAGGCCTGTGTCTTGAGGAGAAGGGGCATCTCAAGTATGGGCAAAATGTCTAGGAGAAGCAATTAAAGGACTTGGCGTAGTTGCCAGACCAGGACGGGATTCTCCGGGGCCGGGGAGTGGAGAGAGCCTGTAGGCTCCAGAGCAGTGAAGATCTGGCAGCACACCAGGGAGGCAGCAAGATCCACGGGAGGGAGAGGTTGTCACCGGAGCTGTGACCCGAGGCAGCTGGCAAGGGATTCCCAAGGCAGAAGCCTGGCCCAGAAGCAGCAGAGAGCTGTCCAACCTGGAGCACTTGGGGACGGGGCCAAGGGCATCTTTGCAAGTCCCCTGCGTGGACAGGAGAGAATGCGCAAGGCCGCCCCCTGAGTGCTCCGTGCCGCACAAGACCTTCAGAACCTTAGAGTTCTGAAGACCCTATTGGGGGGAGGTGGTAGAATTGGGACTTAACGTGGCAACTGTTAGTTTATAGCGCCTTGTTTGCATGATGCCAGAAGGAAGGAGGAAAGAAAGAGGAGGGACAGAGGCAGGATGAGGTGGGAGGGACGAAGGCAGGAAGGTATGGAGGAGGCGTGGGGGGAGGGAAAGGAGCGCCACCCCAGTGTCCCCAGTGGCTGCCTCCTTTCTCCTGGTTCCCACACTGCCCTCAAGGCAGGCAGTGGCCTCAGCTATCGTGCTGCATGTGCGAGTGAGAGTGGGGCTGTCCGCAGTTGGTCACGGGGAGCAAGGAGACCATTAGCTGCGGTGATTTATTGCAGGTCACAGCACTGCACTTTTGTGCCTATCACAGAAGCCCTTGAAGCCTCATGATGAATTGGAAACGAGGTACCGAACGGAGAGGTGCCCATGGCTGTGAACGGCATGGTGCAGTGGACGGAGCACAGACCTGGGGCACAGGACGAGGTTGGGGTCATCTTGACTTTAGACTATCAGCCGCTATCTCAGGGCAGATCGCTTGTCTCTGGACCTCGTTTCCCTGTCTATAAAATGGGGATGAGTAAGATGATTCTCTCTGGTGGGGGTGGGGGTGGTCAGTTCTGGCCTGTGCTTACCTTGCTCTGTGCTCCTCAGCAGTGGAAGCCTCGCCCTCGCGTCCCACTGCATCCGTCCATGTCTCTTTGGCGGTTCTTCTCATGATTAATCTGTCTGTGTCTACTGCATAGCTCGATTATAAAAGTTAGGATTTGGCACTCCAACTTAATACAGATTGTCTGACCCATTTCTCAGAGACGCACAGGAGAATGGGGCGAGACGCATTTGGTTGTATGGAGGAGAGAGGCAAGGTCCCAGGGCAGGACGTGAGCCTTTCTCTGCACAGCTCCGGAACAAACTTGGGAGGTAAAGAGGTAGAGAGAAAGGAGGTTACAGGAAGCAAGAAAGTTCATGTGGACCAACACAGCTCTCTGAGGGAGGAGAACGCACAATTCATATATAACTTACTGTAAGGAGACCAGAAGCTTTAGAGGAATGCTCTCCTTCTAGGAGGCTACTTCAGGCCCCCGTGTCAGATTTCCTCAATTACCTGTCCGTGTTTTCCTGCCACCTGGCCTACTTCCTTTGCAAACTCCGAAAAGCACTTATTTGCTCTGTTTTTCGTTCCTGCCAGACCACATATTTTGGTGACGCCTGAGAACTTCTGGAGGCCTTCAGGGCTCTCTCCTCTGCCATGGAGCCTTGGTGGGCAAGGATTGTGCTCAGATGAAGTTCTTTGGGGTCAAGGCTGGATCAGAAGGGGTTCGGGGTGGGCTCAGGAAAAAACCCAGCCTAGAAAAGAAAGACTCAGGTCAAGTGAGGGAGGAAGGGGAGCTGGGGGTCCATAAAGCAAAAAGGCAGAATCCATCAGGCAAGACAGATTTCAGAGAAGGGTCCTCCTGCAGGCAGACTGCCAGGATACACAGCTCTGCCGTGGAACACAGGGCAGATTTTCTCAGGGGCCTCATGAGCCTCACGACCTGAACCAGGACATGCTGGCCGAACCATTGGGGTGTTGAAATGAAGATGCTGGGAGCTGGCCCGCTTGCATGTTAGGCCAGAAGCCTGGAGATCTGCGAGCAGGGAGCCAGCACCACATGCCAGTGCTGGTCTAAAAAAGGAGGGCTCTGGAGCACCCGGGCGGCTCAGTCGGTTGAGGTATCGACTTCGGCTCAGGTCATGATCTCATGGTTCCATGGGTTTGACCCCGCATTGGGCTCCCTGCTGTCAGGGCAGAGATTGCTTCAGACCCTCTGTCCCCCACTGTGTCTGTCTTTCCCCCACTCACACACACTCTCTCTCTCAAAAACAAATAAACATTAATAAAAATAAAAAATAAAAAAGGAGGCCTTTGAGGCAGCAGCCTAGAAAAGAAGCAACACTTTCAAAGTTTAGTCTCGGACAATCTCCCTAAAAAAATCACCCAGGATACTTGTAAAGGTGCAAGCATCCTTCTCTCTGGACCTATGAGATCCATGATCCTTATGTACACAGATGGTTCAGAAGCAGACATGAACCTGGGAAGAGCAGCACAAAGTAGGTCTCTTCAGGGCCGTGAGACAAAGGACAAGACTGGACTTGAACTCAAGGAGGTTTCGGGCCTGCAGCAGACTGCTGGCAGAAAGTCTTTTGACCCAGAAGAACTCTCTGACTGTCTTGGCACCTTGGAAAGCACACGGCACAGGGCCTGCCCCTCACACTGGGTGCTCTGCGAGCGTGTGATCCTCCATGTGTGTGCAGGGCGGGCTCGGTGTTTGCATACTGGCCTGATTTCCAGCTATGCCCCGAGTTCCCGGGGCATTTCTGCAGTCCTCTAGCCCAGGGCCACCTTCCCTCAGCAGCTGTCCCACGTCGTTTGCCACCCCTGCCCCACACTCGTGCAGACCAGTGGTGCCCGCTCTCTGCAAACATCCCTGGCCTGCTTCCAAGACCCTGCAGTCGGCAGGCCTCCTGGTGAAGGATGGTGCTGCACGAAGAGGTGATCTTATCCTGCCCCTCAGCTGGGCTCAGCTGTTTCTAGCTTGGGAAGGACCTTCACTTCCAGGTCTCCATTTGTTCTGGGATAAAACTCAATGCTTGCTTCAAGGTTTCTAGACCACCCAGGACTTCAGGCCCGTTGGAGGACGCCCTGGAAATGTTCTTGGCGCTGGGCGCCATCATGGGGAGGGGAAGCAAGGGCCAGCGGCAGTGGGAGGGCAGTGTCTGGAAAAAGCACGGGCCTTGGGCTGGGGTTTAGATCCTGGTCCGACTAGTGCTTCCCTTGGCCACTGACCCTTGGGCATCAACCCAGCACCCCCATGGCGCACCCCTCTTTGTCCCTCTCGCTGCCCACCGAGAATTCACACTCTGGCTCCATGAGTCCCTCTTGCTCTCCTTTGACAGTGTTTAGGGTGGAATGAACGAACACTCTTAGCGCACACAAATCCCCTTTGTAGCTAGAGGTCGGGACAGGCATGGAGCGGGGGAAGGAGGCAGTGGGGGGCTTTCTCTTGTCTATGAGTGAAACACCTACAAGGCAGACTCTCTTGTTTGCTAGTATTGACCACTGACCACCTTTTATTGCAGAATTCCAGTATGTCATTTTGTAACAGAGGCTGCATTTTTCTTCTTACCGAAACACCCTCCCAGGAAAAGGCCTGGAGAGCCAAAAGACCTCCCCAGTCTTCTGCAGCCTCTGGTGCAGTGTGGGCAGCCCACAGGTGGCAGCCATGGTTGCAGTCGGTGGAAGGGATAGTAACAGTGGTATTTGCAGTGGGCATGTGGACGTTCTGACCTTCCTTCTCGAGCATTCCAGAATAGGGTGAGGTGATGGTGAACTGGCGGGCGGATGAAAGCGTGACCTTGGGCAGAGGACAGACTCTCGGCCAGGGGGTCTTTGACTCACAAGCAGGAGTGGGGAACATGGCTGGGTGGAGCCCAGATTATCAGTGGGTCATGGTAACAGAAACCAAAATACTATCTCTGGCAAGCCCATGGTATCTCTGTTGTCAGTCCCAACCTCTAACAGCAGAGAAGTCAAATAGTTAGAAATGGACAGTGGCCTGAATATAAGCGAACACCTTGAATCAAAGCACAGAAAAGCTAGAGCCTTTAAATAATCAGCTGTTTGGGGGTAGGGGGAGGAGCATTGTGTTTTTAATGGAAAGAATGATACAATTGTTGAGTGCCTACTACGTAGTTTTGCAGCCAATACTTGAAATAATCATGTCTATCTTTATTTGAGAGATGGAATAATGAGGCTCAGAGAGGTTAAGTAACTTATCCAAAGACACACAGTAATGTATAGAGGCCAATTTCAAACCCCAGGCCCAGTGCTCTTTCAGCTTTATTATGCTGTCTTTCAAACAGATGCATTGTAAAGAAATAAACTTTTGTTTTTATTCAAATCTGTATTCATTTTCTACTGTTGCTGTGAAAAATTGTCATAAACTTAGTAGTTAATAACAGCATAAGTTTTTTTTCTCTTACAGTTAGTTCTGAAGGCCAGAAGTTCAAAATGAGTCTCAGTTGGCTAAAATCAAGGTGTTGCCAGGCTTCCATTTGCTTCTGGAGGCTTCCTTGCCTTTTCCAGCTTCTGGAGCTGTCCACATTCTTTGGCTCAGGGCCGAGGGGCACACCACAATACCTTCCTCCCTCCTTCCGTCATTGTTTCACCCTGTCTGTGACTCTGACTCTTGTCTACCTTTTATAAGGACTGGATGATTGCACTGGGCCTACCTGATAATCAGAATCCCTACCTTAGTCACATCTTCGAAGTATCTTTTGCCAATATGAAGTCCCAGATGCCAGGGTTGAGGACATGGATGTCTTTGGGACCATTATTCTGCCTGCCACAATATGCAAGGAAGGTTGTAAGTCTGTATGCTCTCAGGGTAATCTCCTCCCCTTTTAGAACCTGTAATCCATTCTGTTCGGTAGAGTTACCATGCTAGAATGAAGACCCTTAGCCACATGGTAATAATTGCTCACATTTATTAAATGTTTACCATAAATGTGGCACAGCTTTAAGCTCACCAGCTTTATGAAGTCAATACGGTATTACCTGCATTTTTCAGGTGAGGAAAACAAAGACACAGAGAGGTTAAGCAGTCTGCCCCAAGTCACTCAGGAAGTGGCAGATGGGAACCCCGCTGTCTGGTGCCAGAGCCTGCGCCCCTCCGCACGAAGCTGCCTCCCATGGCTGTGAGCTCCCATGAGCCCGAGCCCGGTTGTTGTTTTCGCCAGGTGCGTCCATGTGGTGCCTGGCCAAGTAGGCACTAAATTAAACACATTGTATTAATGAAAGCATAAAACACCAAACACTGGTGATCTGGTAGGTTCTGTGAGTAGAATCATCAAGTGAGAGCAGAGATGAGAAGAATTGGACATAGAGGGACTGGGGATCAGTCCCAAGAATTAACTAACTGGCGTTTTTGCTTACCTCACTAGTAAGGAGGAAATCACACCTTTTCTTTTACACCAGAAATTTCAATCATTTGAGCATTGTGCTTGACAGATTATGTGGTACAGAGCTCCCCTGAGGCTGAGGTCATGGTCATGACTCATGGATGTGCACTACAGGCTTGAGACCTGGCCCTTCAAATGGTGGGTGGGGAGGGTCCCCCGATCTCCTCTGTCTCTCCTTCTTGCCTTTGTCAGCTGTTTGCTGGGCGATGCCACTTCTGTCCTGCCCTCCTCCCTTGCTGGAGGCAGCTGTTAAGGCCACATCTGTTTACTTGGCTGTAGTCCTGACCCAAGAATCTTATTAGTCTCAGTGCTAATATGAAGCCAGCCTGGGGAGCTTAGGGCCCTCAGCTCACTCTCTGAGAACTCTCAGCCTCATGTACTCTGGGGCTCTCAGCAGGTGAGCTACAAGAAGAGAGAGAATAAAACACATCCCGTCTTCCATAATCAAAGGCTCAAATGTGACAGTGCTGCAGGGCTTGATCTTGGGTGTAAGCAGGTGGGTAGTCTCATATGTGGGGGTCATAGAATGTGGTAAGGGAAAATCTCTTGTTCCAAATAACTTTTCCCAGTGGGATCTGGGAGGAACCTTTGCTTCCATGATAGGCTTTGCCTGGCCAGGGTCTTTTTTTTTTTTTTTTCTTTAAATCATTTACTCTCTGGGAAGATACAAAGTTTGAAGATGCTAATTAATCATGCCCTTTTAATGATTCTAAGTCCAGAGCTTACTAAGAAGTGGAGAGATCACAGGCAGTTGGAGGCAACAAATCAACTTAATTACTATTAAGGGCATTGTTGTAATGTCAACCCCAAATGCTCATCTGCTGGTGGCAAAGCCCGTGATCTTGTTTGGTGGACCTTGCTGGCAGAAGGGCTGGCCTGAGACCTGGGAGTCTGCTTTGCATACCAGTGCTCCTTACATACCAACTTGCCTTTTTGCCACAAAAAGGCTTAAATCACATCCTGTCCCACTTGCATTCGGACCCCTATATCCCCTGGTATTGTGTTTGATTCTTAATTCTTTGTGGCCATGGGGTGGTGGGAGGAGGGGAGGTGGGGGAGGAGGGGAAGGCGCTCCTGGGTTAGGCTGGTGCAAGGGTCTAGGCTCCTTTAAAAGCTTGTGCTCTATGGTGATATCATCATGGCCAGCAGGTGGCGATGTTACCACGTGCAGGAAGAGCTTTGGCCGGTACGTTGAATGGCCACCGCCTCCCTTTCCAGAAAAAAATTAAGCAAGCTAGTGTTTTGTTTTGTTTTGTTTTTTTCCTATTCTTTGAAAAATGGGGAGAGAACTTTATAAAAGGATGTATACTTCTAAGCTTTAGGTAGGATTTAAAATGGATTTGAAAGAAACCATATAACCCTTCTCAGGCTTATACTATCTTTCTGCTGGGTTCAACCATATCTACAGCCCCTCCCTCCTTCCTTCCCTCCCTTCTTCCCTTCTTCCTGTGTTGGCACTGCTTTATTTATTTAACGCATGGAATTTTAAAACAATCTAACATAAATTAGGAAAGATCGCATTTGTGCTTGTTAATTGCACATAAGATTCTATTTCAAAAAACTGCCTAAAAAAAAAAAAAAAAAGACTAGAAAGGACATATGCCAAAATGTTAACAGTGGTTTCCTCTGGAGGACTTTTTCTTTTTGCATTTCGTTGATTTTATTTTTAAATTTAGGGTATGACAAGATTGACTCATTTTGGTGTGCAGTTTCGTGAATTTTAGTGTTCATATAAATTTGTGTGACCACCGCGTGGCTGCTTTCTCTGGTCTGTTCCCTCCCCAGGCCCTCACTGCCTGTCCCGGTTCTCCTACCTTTCTGCCCACTCCTTCCTGCACCCCTCAGGAGACTTCTCCTCTAGATGCCTCTGAAATGCTGGTGTTTCAGCTTTTTTTTTTTTTTTTTTTTAAATAGGAATTCTATCCTAGTGGCGATCTTCTCCACTCCTGTAGATTCTGCTAGGCACCTTCATTCTATCTCCTGGGTTCTATCTGTCTCCACTCCAGACCCATTTGATCGCACACTTTTTTTTTTTTTTTTTAATTTTTTTTTTTTTCAACGTTTATTTATTTTTGGGACAGAGAGAGACAGAGCATGAACGGGGGAGGGGCAGAGAGAGAGGGAGACACAGAATCGGAAACAGGCTCCAGGCTCTGAGCCATCAGCCCAGAGCCTGACACGGGGCTCGAACTCACGGACCGCGAGATCGTGACCTGGCTGAAGTCGGACGCTTTAACCGACTGCGCTACCCAGGCGCCCCGATCGCACACCTTTTGGTCAACACTGCATGTCACAAAGTAAACTCATTTTCTTTTCCTGTTGTCAGTGTGTCTCTCGCATCCAAAATCTGTTAATGGTGACCCTGGAAACCTGGCCTCCCAAGCTGGACCCCTCAGAGGCACTTCCGTGCTCTTTTCCCATTGCCCACAACGTAAATCAACAGGCAGATCTCTGTGTGTTGTGTTTTAGATGTGTCCCTTGATCCAGTGCCTCACCTCCGTCCTCCTTGTACTTTGCCCTAATCACATCTTGCCTGGGTCACCCGGAAAATCCAAGTGGTCTCTTAATCTCTAGTTTCTGTTCTCTCCTGTCCCCAGCTTGGGCTGCAGCTAAAACACAGTCATCATCATTTCATTCCCATGTGTAAAACCCTTCCAGAGCCATGGCGTGGCATTCAAAGGCTTCCTGGTTACACCCAGAGCATTCACAACGCACCCCCCCTCCCCCCGTGAACCTCCCCCTTCCGTGAACCTTCCTTAGTCCCCTGTCTTCCTCTGCTGGCCTGGCCCACCTCCGAGCTTCAGCTCCACGGTGCTGGCTGGGATGCTCCACAACCACTCCCTTGCACATCCTTGTGCCAGACAGCCTCCCCTCTATTGTCAGTAGTTAGTTCAGAATTCCCTCTTCTGTGCAGCTGTTCTTGGCGCTCTCAGGAGCACGGAATAGTTCTTTTGGGTTCTCCTGCACGCTGACCATTGGGAGGTGGGAGTTATACCCCAGAAGAGATGGTCAGAATCTGAAGGACCTTGATCATAGGAGGGACAGTCAGAAAATAACAGAATGATATAGACCAAATGAGGCTCGAACTAGGAACTGGGGGGAAAACAAAGACCAGAGGGGTGATGGTGACAGCCATCACAGAACCCACACTGTTCATGAGCCAAAGGCACTGTGTGATTCGTCTGATTTGTCTTCCCTTCAACCCAAAGCATCTGTTTTTCAGATTAGGAAGGCAAAGTTCAAAGTCTTTGGGCAGTGCGTCCCAAATAATACAGTTGGTGTCAGAGGCAGTTTTGTGTGAGTCCAAAATCTCGTGCTTTCCAGCGAAGGAGCTTTGCTCGCAGGGTGCCCCCGACTCTGCTCAGGAGGGAGCAGCTTCTGAGTCACAAGCACGTTATGCGTCCACATAACCCTGAAAACCCTGCTCGTCAGACCGAGTGGTCATTTGCTACTGGCATGTGTTCTCCGTGGTTGCTGTCCTTCAAAAGAAGCCCCTTCAGTGCTAGCCTTCTAAAGTGCCCTGAGCCCAGAGGGTGTGAAAGCCGGCTCTGCGGGGCGAGGGTGGAGGCTTCCTCCTCGACTTGGTCCAGTACCCAGATGGGAATAGGGAGCAGCGTAACGGGGTCCAGAAGCAAGACCGTCTCCTGGTCCTTCTGAGTCCATCCTGGCAAATGTGTGGTTGCCAGAGCTCTGGGCCAATCCGTTTTCTGGTGCAAGACTGAAAAAACCAGGCCAGGTCGAGAAGGACAGGAGGACAGAGAGTAGAAAACCGTCAGGAGTCCTGGATTCCAGCTCTCACCCTCACCAGCTCTGTGGTTTGAGCAAATATCTTAATGCCTCTGGGCCTCAGAGGCCCTCCTGTCAAGTGCGGGTCAGAACGCTTATCCAACACACCAGGCTTCAATGAGAAGGCCTATTTGCCATCTGCAAATACCATGTCTGGTTCTCCGGCAGCCCGTGAGCTCCTGAGGGCACAGGACTGTCTTCTTCATCTGCGTCTTTCAGTTAGGAGACCACGTGCTAAGGGTGGCATACCTCTTAATAAGTACAGAGTTTGCTCTTTTAGGATTCTGACAATAGTACTCTCCTATATTTGGTAGTTAATGAATTCATTCATGATTCTATTCACTTTTTTTTTTTTAATTTTTTTTTTCAACGTTTATTTATTTTTGGGACAGAGAGAGACAGAGCATGAACGGGCGAGGGGCAGAGAGAGAGGGAGACACAGAATCGGAAACAGGCTCCAGGCTCTGAGCCATCAGCCCAGAGCCCGACGTGGGGCTCGAACTCACGGACTGTGAGATCGTGACCTGGTTGAAGTCGGACGCTTAACCGACTGCGCCACCCAGGTGCCCCATCTATTCACTTTTTTTCAATAACTATATTTTTTTAATGTTTAGGTTTTGTTTTTTTAAATGTTTGTTTATTTTTGAGAGAGAGAGTGTGTGTGAGCTGGGGAGGGGCAGGGAGGGGGGAGAGAGGATAAGAAGTAGGCTCTGCACTGACAGCATGGAGCCTGATGTGGGGCTCGAACTCATGAACCATGAGATCATGACCTGAGCTGAAGTCAGATGCTTCACCAGCTGAGCCTCCCAGGCGCCCCTCAGCAACTCTTTGTCGATCGCTTACCGTGTACCAGGCCGGTGGTGATGGAAACAACGAAGAGCGGCCTCCATCACTGTGAGATTGGAGTGCTGCTGGGGGACACCGTCATCGCGGGGACATACACACGCGCAAGTGCAGGAGAGTTCGGAGAAGGAAAGTACCTGGGGAAAATGGGTGAGTGTTGGGAGAAGGGGCATGGGTTGGTCTGCGGGGGCTGGGCAAGGAAGGCGCCTCTGAGTGGGGGCATCTGGTCCCCGATGAGACCTGAGGATGAGTGGGCGGGCAAAGAGCAGGGACGGGGGTGGGGGACGTCCCAAGCGAATTTTAAGGTAGGTGTTTTCGATTTCACTCCAGGGAGATCAGTCCTGGAACAGCCATTTATTAAGAGTTTCACAGCATGTGCTCTGAAAGGAATTACAGGAGGGAAGCTCCTGGCCACAGGCAAGTGAGTGGGGAGCAGAGGTTTGCAAGTCATTACAGGAGCCCAGCGCGTCAATACAACTGATGTCAGGGTCCCCCAGGGGGCCTGGGTGGTGGGGAGGTCTCCGCCAAGAGGAGGGTCTTGGGGCCCTGTGCAGGAGCTGCCAATAACAAAGAGACCTCTATTCCCCTTGGCCTGCCCTCCACCCTGGCCCAGAGGCACAGCCGTTCACTCGACCCCTCCTTCTGCTGTGTCTGTGTAAAGACCCCTCTCCAAGTACTTCACGGGCAGGAGGCGGCCAGGAACAGCTGGGGACTGTTGTTAGCTTCTGGCAACGTTCTGAAATTCCTTCCTTGTGGATCCTGTGCCTCTGAGCTGCTGGGGGCCCCTGACTTGACCTGAAGTTGAACTTAGCTAGAGGGTCCAGGGCTAGGAGCTGCCTCCGTGTCGGTCCCGATAGCAGCATGAAATCGCACAATCTTTCTGAGAAAGCCAAGGCTGCCTTGCTAGCCCTTCCTGGGACGGGAGGACTATCGGAGGCCAGGTATTCTGCAAATCCATTCATGTTTTCCAAGGGCAGGATGGTGCCCGAGAGAGCCACCAGATAAGGCGATTGCTTTGGTTGACAAACATCCCGGGAGGCCCCGTACAAGATAGCAGCACCCGGTGGGGATGAGGCAGAGAAGGGTGGCCTCAGATAAGCCGCTGGTTGAAGAGATTGGCTGCTTTCAAGGGTGGAGGGGCAAAACATCCGTTAATGGGTTTGTTCAAGCGAACTTTCCATTCACAGAACCCGAGAATGGGGAGTTGCAACAGTTCTAGTCCTTTGCAACCCTTCTTTTTAAACACAAGTACAAAGAGCCCAGGAGAGTAGTAACTTTTCCTAGGTCACACAGCAAGTGAGGGATAAAGCTCTATAGAATTTGGAGCCTCTGCCATGGAATCCACTGTTTTTTTCCACTATACAACCTCTTAACCCCTGTGTCCCAGTACTTCGTGTTTCCCTCCTCTTATCTCTGTGTACATTTGTTTATTGACGAGTCCATCCACCCATCCATCCATGTGTCCGGTCATCCATCCATCCATCCATCCATCCATCCATCCATCCATATGTCCATGCATTCCTTTACGTGTTTGCTCGTCAACATTTATTAAGGATACAAAGACGGCCTTGACAGCTCCCAAAGGAACAGGTGACATAACAGAGCAGATGCCCACAAGTGCAGAGAAGAGCAGCATGCAGGAGGCAAAGAGGGGGATTAAAATGGTGAGGACGTGAAGCCTCCTTGGGGAAGATGGCCTTTCAGCTAGCTGTGCCTGAAGGAGGGAAAGGGTTTCGGTTGTTGAAGGAGGCAGATGCCTTGGCACTGTACCTCTAGAGGCAGCAAGAAGGGTGGATTGAAGAAGTGAAATGTTGGCACCAAAGAGATGACCTACCTAGTAGTCAGTTCATCCAACAACCGAGCAATCCATGCTTAAGGTCTTTGGGAGCCAGCCTTGGTGTTGGGTACTGTGGGGATGTTGGGATCAAAAGGTCTCCTCTTTTCCATGAGGAACTTGCCATCTAATGAGGGAAGAAAACCAAGTGTAGTCAAAACAATAAAAGGCAAAGCTAACATTGACCTAGAGCTTCTGAGCCTGGGATTCTAGCCTTGCTCTGCCATTTACCTGCATGGTGTTTCAGGGCCTTGACTTCCTCAGCTGGGAAATGGTGACACTAGGTACACCATCCTGTCCTAGTAAATAGGAGAGGACAGTGTCCAGTTGTGAACCTATTTCCTATTAGTCACGTGACCATGAGAAGTCCGTGAATCACACCGCAGCTGCATTCTTCCTCTGTGACGTCAGCAGTTGGTTGGGGGGCGGGTAGGGAAGAAAAACCATGACGCCTGGAGAGTGAGACTGTCTGGGACAGCTTTAGGGGAGCCCCCAGTGCACTACCTGCAGAGAACAGACCTTTAACAAGCGCTTATTCTGTGTCCCAGACCCCATAGCTCTGGCAGAATCAGGAAAAGTAATATATATGAAAGCTCCTTGTAAGAGGAGATGCCCCTCGTGGATGCCGGGGGAACTGCATGTGGGTTTCTACATGGAAAGTCTGCAGGCTCTTGAGGCCCAGTGTCTCCTCACGTCCTGTCTTTCTCCTTGTAGTAAGTTGCTGGACAGACCTCTCCCTGCACTGGTGGATCCCTTCCCAGAGACATGCAGAACGTGACAGGCACAAATGCAGTGACAGACTGCCCTGGATTCTCTGGGGCAGGGGCAGCATCAGACATTCTTAGGAGGACCTGTGAGGCTGTTTTGTGGGCCGGAAAACAGGTCCACCATAGGTTGAAGTTGCCACATCCAGCAACAAGTACTTTTCTTAACTCATTCCTCAATTCTGTTTTATCCTTTCTTCTCCATTGTTCTCACGTCCACCTTCACTTTTCCTGTTTCCCTGGACCTCCCACTTGGTTCATGCCTTCACCCATTCACACTTTGCTCTGGGCTCTGGCCTCCCCATTCCTCCTTCCCGTCCACCTTCCTCCCCACAGCTAAAGGATCCTTTCTGCTTCGATCACACAGGTGCAACGGATGCAGAGATGGTTGGTGGGAATGCAGACTGGTCAGCAGCTCTGGAAAACAGTATGGAGTTTCCTCAAAAAACTAAAAATAGAACTACCCTACGACCCAGCAGTTGCACCACTAGGTATTTATCCAAGGGATACAGGTGTGCTGTTTCAAAGGGGCACGTGCACCCCAATGTTTATAGCAGCACTGTTGACAATAGCCAAATTATGGAAAGAGCCCAAATGTCCATCGATGGATAAATGGATAAAGAAGATGTGGTATGTATATGTATATGTATATAGGTGGATATATATGTATATGTATATAGGTGGGTATATATACACACACACACACACACACACACACATATATATATATATATAGTGACACTGGGTACACCATCCTATAGTATATAGGTATATATACCCACCTATAATACATATACATATACATATACATATACATATACATATACATATACATACACACGCACAATGAAATATTACTCGGCAATCAAAAAGAATGAAATCTTGCCATTTGCAACTATGTGGATGGAACTGGAAGGTATTATGCTAAGCGAAATTAGTCAGAGAAAGACAAATATCATATGACTTCATTCCTATGAGGAATTAAGATACAAAGCAGATGAACATAAGGGAAGGAAAGCAAAAATAACATAAAAACAGAGGGGAACAAAATAGACTCATAAATACAGAGAACAAACAGGGTTGCTGGAAGGGTTGTGGGTGGGGGGATGGGCTAAATGGGGGAAGGGGCACTTGTTGGGATGAGCACTGGGTGTCATACAGAGGGGATGAATCACTGGAATCTACTCCTGAAATCATTATTGCACTATATGCTGACTAGCTTGGATGTAAATTAAAAAGTAAATAAATAAATAAAAAAGGGGGAAAAAAAAAGATGTGGAGGATTCCAAGGGTCAGGGAAGCTGCTGCTTCTGTCCTGCCTGGACTTTGTTCTTGAGGAGATATTGTTCTCTGCTCTCACTTTGTTCGTATAAAGACAGTTATTTTGTTGTAATTTTATTTTATTTTTTCTGCTGAAAGGTCACGTGCACCTACCGTTCAAGGCAATGCCCACCCCGAATCCAGCCTTTTCAGCTTGTCTACAGCAAACACACCACCAGTGTAATGTGGTGATTAAGAACATGGACTTTCAGGGGCGCCCGGGTGGTGCAGTCGGTTAAGCGTCCGGCTTCAGCCAGGTCACGATCTCGCGGTCCGTGAGTTTGAGCCCCGCGTCGGGCTCTGGGCTGATGGCTC
>NW_024412417.1:37441391-37479243 GCF_014898765.1 Herpailurus yagouaroundi | reverse complement strand
TCTGTCCCAAAAATAAATAAAAAAACGTTGAAGAAAAAAAAAAAAAAAAGAACATGGACTTTCAATCCAGAACGTGTTCAAATCCTACCTCTGCCTCTTACCGGCTGTGTGGTCTTGGGCAAGTTACTTTACTTCTCTGTGCCTCTGTATTCTCAGCCATACATTGGGAATGATTATATTCCATACCTCCCAGGGTTATTGTGAAGGTTAAAGGAAATGATACATGTAAAGTTCTTAGAATCTCACCTAGTGTAGCGAGTACTCAATTGATACTACCCATTCCAGGAATCTCCATCCCAGCTGAATTTCTCTGTTAATGGCTTTGAGTGTGCTTGGGACTTTCCTGCCTTTGATTTCAGATGCTCTTTTCACCTGCCTGGAATGATGTCTCCTCCCTTTTGCTTGTATCCAGATTCTCCTTGCCGTCTCTAGCTGAGCACGCTCAGGAAATGGCCAGGCCCAGGCCTCACACCCACTCTGGTTCCACGACTCAGCTACTGTGCAGGGCCACCTGGCCTCTCTGGCTTCCAGCTTTCCCTCTTGAAGTGGAAATGTTTATGCAGACCTTGTGGAGTTGTCAAAGGTGAAATCCTCAAACTCTGGCAGGTAGTAGGTACTTAAGAAATGAGAGATGGTATCAAGCCAGATCTTACTAATCCTGCCTGCCTGGGTGTCCTCTCTGAACTCTTCTGGTAACTATAAATTCCACCATTTATCTGGTCACTCCTTGACTGTGTGGTGCTTTGTATCACCTTTTAAATGTTTTTCTTCTTCTGCTTGGAACTATTATCGGAATCTTTGGAATCTTACTGATGCTCAGCTTTCAAATACACACTACACCTAGTACCCTGTTCACTGCACTGGGTGTCCCTTGAGGGAAGACGCTGTGCAAACATTTCTTGTCTCCCTTTTTTTTTTTTTTTTTTTTTGAGAGAGAGAGAGTGTGTGAGCAGGGGAGAGAGGCAGAGGGAGACAGAGAGAGGAGAGAGAATCTTAAGCTGAGTGTGGAGCCCGATGTGGGGCTTGATCCCATGAGTTTTGGTTCATGACCTGAGCCGAAATCAAGAGTCGGATGCTCAACCAATGGAGCCACCCAGGCGCCCCTGCACGAATGTTTCTAATTTGACTGCAGTTCGTTGAGACATCTTTCTGTGATGGCAGCCTTACGCTGGGCTTACATTTTCCAGTGCTTTCTTGTCTTTTCGCTTTGGTACAGCAGCTGGTTGTGGCCCAGGGCTTTGGGGCCACGGCTCTCTTGTTAATGTTTATTTTTTTGCATTTACTTTTGTGTGGTAGACTCTTTGTCCCTGGCTTGGACTTTTCCTGGTGGTCCCATTGGCCGGCCGGCCCCTGGGTCCAGACAGATAAGGGCTCATTCTCAAAACCGGCTTGGTAATTGTTGGGTGCCTTTTCCCCTTCGCTTTCTAATCCATGAAAACACCAGCCTTCTGATTGTGTTTCAAGAAACATGTCCATGGACCTGTGCTCTGGACGTTTCCTCACCTGAGATAAGGTCTGGGTGTCAGCTCTAAGGAGGAAGGTACACCGGAGAGGAAGATTTCCCAGGCAGTGACACCACCTCGGGCAGCAGTAGCCTGAGACTGGACTGCCTGGGTGCAGGTGGAGACCAAGCCCACCCCCAGAGGAGGGGCAGCCGGGACCACCTGGGCGTCCCCTCCCACCCCAGGCATGGACTTGAGAGGCGCAGGGGCTGTCCTACCTGGAGAGGAGCCCCGGGGCCAGCAATGGCAGCACTCCAAGGCCTCACAGTGGGGTTGGGTGGTTGTGGCCGTGGTTGCTGGAGCAGACAGTCCCTGGATAAAGTCCAGAGTCTGAACATTCTGGTCCTGGCTCTCAGTCCCTCACTGAGGGATCCTGCACATTGGAGCTCAGTTTTCTGCCTGCAAAGGAAGTGTGCCATATCAGTAGTTCAAACACTTGTTTTTTAAAAACACATCAGAGTGCTTTAAATTTTTTTCTAAAGCAGAATCATATGCATATTCCAGGTTTACAGAGCAGATAAAAAGAGCAGGTCCTTGTGAAGGAGGTAGGACTCCCAGGATCCTGCCATTCCCCGCACCCACATGCATCCTGCAAGGCTCATTCATACAAACTTGGCTTCCCCAAGCACAGTTTGAACCTGCTGGACTAGTTAGTCTCAGTTGTCTGTGTGAGGTCTTCCAGGCCACTTCTGGGGACTCTCCCCTTCCCTTGGAGATGAAGAAGCAGGGTCTGTGGACAGGGTGACGGCAGAATAGTCCCCCGTTATGACCTAATCACAAACCGATCAGAAAGGATGCTGGTCAGAGTACTGGTTGGATATAGTGACTTTGTGTGTTAGAAATACATAAGCTATTATATGAATTTTATTGTATTATATTAGTAGTAGTATATTATGTAATGTATTTCAAAATACATTATTTCTGTCCCTTTCAGATTCATCTGAATAAAAACTGGGTGCTATTATTTTGAACAGTGTCCACAGGAAATAGTAAATAACAAATAAACATCCCTAAATCAAAACACGGAAACCTTTATTCTGGATCTTTGGTAGGGTGACAGTGTCCAGGTGGGAGGGACAGAATGGGCAGGGACTTGAGGTGACTCTGAGCATGGTGAGGACAAGAATAACACCAATCACACAATGAAGGGCTTACTCCAAGATAGGATGGTTTCCATGCCCAGCAGCCCACGAAATAGGTATGTTTCCTAGGGCTACCTTCACAAGTTATCACAAATTTAGTGGCTTCAAGAAAACTCCAGAAATTTATTTTGTCACCATTCTTGAGGGCAGAATCTGAAAAATAAGGTGCCAGCAGGACCATACTCTCTCCAAAGGCTCTGGAGGGAGAATCATTGTTTCTTACAGATTCCGGTGGCTCTGGATATTTCTTGGCCTGTGACTATATAATCCCATCTTGGTCTTTGTCCTCATACAGACTTCTTCTCTTTTCCCTGTGTCTTCCTTCCTGGTATCTCTCATAAGATACTTGTTACTGGATTTAAGGTCCACCTGCGTAACCTAGGGTGATCTCAAGATCCTTAACTTTGTAACATCTGCAAAAACTCTTTTTCAATTAAAGTCACATCGATAGGTTCTGGGGTTATAATGTGGACATATTTTGGGGGGGCATTATTAACCTTGCTGTTAGATATGAGGAAACTGGGGTTCAATCCAGGGAGGTAATTTGCCCATAGCCACTCAACTGGTGGGTGGCAGGGCCAGGCTAGGACTCACCCTGAGGGCTGCATTGTGCTCTATGTGCTACAGAACATTGTGGGATGTCAGGGAAGGGACCAGGCAGATGTAGGACCGTCCCTAACAATCCAGCTTGGAAGGCCTTGCTTCATGTACAGAGGGTGTTCAATGTCAGTCTGTTATTGAGATGGTTATTGATTTTGAGGCTTTGACCTGAGCTTCTCCGGGGTGGCAAACTGATGTGTCTGCCTCTGTATCCCTAGCACAGTGCTGAAAATGTTGGATACATGAAATCGAACGCCTGTGATGAGAGGCTGTGCTCATATGTCTGTGTACCTTTATGGTGTCTACCACGTGTGGTTAGTGGTGGTGCTTAGACACTATGGAAAAGGCTGTGTGGGACCAGAGCTCGCTCCAACAGGCCCAATTCTTGCCTTACCCACAATCTGCTCAAGGGACTTCAGATCGGTCACTCTGCCTTGCTTTCCAAATATGTCAGGTGAGGTTAGTAATACTCTTCCTACAGATCTCACTGGATGTTTCTGTGTTTTTGTTGACTGGGGAGTCAGTGCGGGGGGCTTCTGTCTGAAGGCAGGAGGAAGTAAAAGATAAAATGTCCAAGCCCCTTCCAGCCCTAGGGTTTTAGGAAAAAATTTAATCATGTTTTACACCACCAGATGTAAGCACATATTGTAACTGCGGGGGCAACATGAAATTGAGGACAATCATGCTCTTTCACTTAGATGAGAGCAAGACGCACTCCACTTAAACTGTGATTAGAAGGATGGAGGTCAGACAGAAATCCCTTTGTGATGTCAGGGGATCTGTTTCATGGGAACGGGGCCTGAGGCCGACTTCTCAGGGGGGCCATTCGGGACCTGGGAGGACTGTGGTGTGCAGAGGCAGGAGTTAAGGGTGACGAAACATTTTGACATAAGGAGAACTTTCCAGAAGTTAAGGCTGAGAAACCTTGCGGTGGGTGGTTGGGAATTGAGACGGTCCCAGAATCAGCAAAACTAAGGCCAGATCCTTAATGCTCTTCCATTGATTTGGAGGTCTTTCTGTCTGGTAGGGGGATGGGAGGCCTCCTAGAGATCCAGCTTGTTTAGAGCTTGGACTTTGGAGTCAGGCAGACTGGGTTAATTGCCTCCATTGTCATGTACCAGTTGTTGACCTTGAATGAGTTCCTTAACCTTCCCAGATTCCTTGTGGTGTGGGTGCCCCCCCCCCCCCCCCAGCTTAAGTGTGAGCATTAGATGAGTCAGGGCAGGCGACACACCTAGCACTGTGCTTGGCACACAATAAGCGCCAAGAGGCTCTGACATAGACATGTGAAACCCTGTCCTCCTTGGACAAGCTCCAGGTTGGGGCAGGAGAGCCCCTGTGCTATTGGATAACAAATGTTTTCTGTGTTTCAAAATGAAGGCAGATTGAAACTTGATATTTTTTTGATCAAAAACCTTAAGTCAAGGCAAGGCTTGGTGGAGCACCGAAAGTCCTGTTTTCTGTGACTGGGGGTCTCCGGCAGGATGTTGGAATGTCTCTGCTCCCCCTGACGTCCTTCTGCTGCTTTGGTGACTGCCCACAGACAGACCAGCTCCCAGTCATCTGAAACACCACTCAGAAGGCAGGAATTTGCAATCCGTTCCAAGCTGGAAGTGACTTTCATGTGATGGGGCCGCACTGCTCTGTGACTCTGTAACCAATTCTCCCCACGCTGGCAGCTCTCCAGATGCCTGGGATGTGATCAGTTGACCAAACAAAATGGCAGGTCCGTCCAGGAGAATGCTGTATCTGGCTTCGGGAGCAAAAGCTCCCAGCACATGCAAAACTCAGCCCCCAAATTTCTTCATGTTTTTCTCTGTTCTTTTCAGGCAGCTCTTTTTAGGTAAGAAATCTACAACCTTCAACTTTGAAAGTCAAGTTAAGTTTAGGTAAAACAAATCAGTGCTGGAATCAGTGATTGAATAGGTCACCGTAGGTGGCAAACGTCCATTTTTGTTCAACCGAAGTAAACAGAAATGAACGGAATTGCCTTCCACACATTTTTGTGAGTATGCTGGGGACGTTCATCACCCCCAAGGTGGCCTTATAGAAGGAAGATTGGCCTGGGGATCCCAACGCTGGCTTCTGGCACCAGCTGGGCTCCTAACTCCCTGTGAAACTCAGAGCCGACCTCCTAACTTCTCAGGAAGTCAGTTTCCCTATTTCTAAAATTAGTTGGCTTCCAACTTTCCTTCCCTGTTTAAAATTCTTTGATGTGTTTTCGAACGCTAGATAAATTCTGTGTTGATAGATCCGTAGAAGAATTTGTAAGGATCTCTTATGTTTGTATAGCGCTTTATTGTTTTATTTGTTGTCCAGAAGCTTCTGAGCTTGGCAGGGCGGATTGGGTTACCCTAGCACATGGATGAGGAAACTGAGGTCCAGATAAATTGAGTTCCTGGCTTGGCCATGGCTTTTTGGTGGGTGAACGGAAGTGGTGAGGACAAAGCCCAGATCTCCTGGTGTCTAGTCCAGAATTCGTCTCCAATCTTGACACGTGCAATTGTTGATGGAGCAAGAAACCATATCCAGCCCCGGCTCTCTCCATCAGAGGCAAAATCCCACCCAACGTGTCCTTCTGCGTGATGGCCATCGGCCACTTCAGGTGGCTCTTCTTGGGTACTCATTTGGAGTTCAGTTTATGATAAAATGCACTACATGTTACAAATGCAGATTTCAGGGTGAATCTTATAGTCAGGCATGCAAAGTCAGCACAGGTTACGTAGGAGTTTAGGTTGGAAACAAGCTTGCCGGATTAACTGGCTGCTCCTTTACCTTCGCTTTTGCATCTTTAAAACAGCTGGCGCAATATCTAATATTTACGATACTCGGTACATTAATTCTCGTGCTCTCATGTTATCTTGATCATTTGTAATGGAATTTGGGCGTTCATTACAATTATGTAGGGACACTGAATGATAGAATGGTTGTAATGTATTGCTATGGGAAACACATGAAACAAAGTGGTGTGTTTTGTCTGTACTCATTTTTGTATAGAAATGTGAAATCAGGTATGTAACGAAGAGAGGATTCTCATGTGGGTTAATAGTGGTTTTCGTATAGGTGGTGGGACCACCAGTGCGTTTTACTTTTTTTTTTTTTTTTTGCTTTTCTGCTTTTCCATAAGTGTGTAAATTGACCATATCTTAATGCGGTAATCAGTTTAAAAGTTTCTTCCTTTGAAGGTGTACGGGTGATGATTTTATCTGCTTGGGAGAAAAAATTGGACAACGAGTTTACTTCCAGGTGGTTGTTGAAGAAGACTGATTCCCAAATATTTTCAACACAGACACAAATTGTGCCATCGGCAGTAATTGCTAATTGACCCTCTTTCTGTTCAATTAAGACAGCCACTCTCAGCTGCTGTGGGTCCGTGGGATTGAGGATGCGGCAGCCAAGCGCAGTTGGGGCCCGGGCTTCACATCTGCTGCCTGCCTGTGCCAAACAGCTGTGTTCTGAGCAAGCAGCGTGGTGATGTTCACCTGCAGGAAATGTGGGCCGTGGAGTTGGTCTGCAGGCCGCGGGGGATAAAGAGCGGACGGTTCCACTCCGACAGGTGGGCCAGCCGATCGGGAAGGGGCTTGCGCCGTGCGAAAAGAATGTCTTGCTCTTAGTAATGCTTGAGGGTGACCTGGCTGTTGGAGAAGACCCTGGGCAGGACACCAGTGCAGCTTGGCTGAGAGCCCGCAGTCCCTGGGCCCGGGGCTTACGACAGTGAGGATCCTGACGGGAGTCTCCGCCCAAGCTCCCTAGTGGGACCGGGGAGAGACGGAATGACAGAGGGGAAAAACGGCGGACACATAGAGGCATCAGCTGAACACACAAGTCTCTGCTCGAAGGTGGATTTTTGGCACATTTCTCTCAGTCTCCTCAGGAACAGAGAGGAGGACTTTCTTTGCTCTCAGTAAGCAATAGCTCCCAAACTGAAAAATGAAGTAACTTTATTTCATACACGATTGTACATTTTTATTTTGGTTCTTGTGTTTAAGTGTATTTAATTTTATGGTTGAGTTTTGTGGCAAGTGATACTGCTTTTCCGTTTCGGAAAGTAACGGTGTTCCCTTAAAAGCATCTTGATTTAAGTAAGAAAGGGGTCACTTATAATGTTATTAATGATACAGTTAGAGTGTGGAGTTGGCAAAAGTATTGGAAGTGTGATGCAAACAGTTGAAATGTGGGCATCACCGTTATTCACCAGCCTGGGGCTGGAAGGCCTGGGGTTCTGCTGTCTCACCTACTGAGTGATTGTAAGTCAGCGGCTTCCAAACCTGTGTACTGGAATCACCTGGCAAGGGGGCGGGGCTTCCAAACTGCTGCTGCCCATCTCCCACCCCCAGAGATTCCAGTTTAATAGGTCTGGGGTCTGTCCTGGGCTTTGGATGTTGTCAGTGATCCCCAATGGTCCTAACATCAGGCTCCTTAGGAGCTACTGCCATAGAACGTTCTTTGATGTCACAGAGACTGAGTCTCCTTGTCTACAGTACGGGTGAGTTGAGACCCTATGATACAGGATCTCTGTGTTCTTAAAAATATAAGCAAATGCCTTCAAGTGAGTGGCTCACCATTTTATCCCTAAAAGGGATTGCTGAATGGGATGAGTCATCTGGGTTCTAGATGGAGAAGAAAATGCCAATGCAGATCGAGTCTGGGGCTGTTGGTGCGAAGGGAAGAAGGTGGAACAGAAGATGGAGAGGAAGGGGGTGCCTTGCAGAAACTCTTCCTCTCAGCCAGCCTCGCTGATCGTTCATATTTTCAGATAGAAATGGGGTGGCATCAGGCAGAGCTCAGATCTGGACCTAGGAGACATGGCTGCTATGGGCTAGAGACATGGTCTCAGACAAGCCCTTTTACCTCTTTGTGCCAGTTTCTCCATTTGGATAATGAGGGGGTGGACTAATTGGTTTATAAGGTTCCTTCCATTGTGTGTGGTAAGATCACCCAAGACTTCCTCCCTTTTTGGACATCCTCCCCCACCAAGTCGTTTCTTGGCTTTTTGCCAACGGAATCCCCAACTCCAAGGGCCAGTAGATGGCGGTAGAGTCTTTTGAATTGGGATTTTAGAGCTGGCTCACCAGATTTCAGCCTCCTCCCCTGGCAATGCTGGGAGTGGGGCCCTGGCTGAGCTCAACAGCTGCTGTCTGGATGTATTCATTTGTGAGCCATAAAGGGGCAAAATTTAAAGGAATAGTATTTCTTTGGAGGTCCCGCCCAACCAGAGCATGGCACAGTAGGACCTAGCTGGTCCTCAGAGCCCAGTTGCATTTTTGCTCTCTCACAGGTCAAGCCCCACTCCCGCCGCTGGGCCTGATATTTGGTTCACGTTCCTACAGTGATGCACAAATACAGGAGTGTGGAGAGCATAATAGGACTTTTGTAGTAAGAGAGAAACCTGGGCCATTTTTAAGGCAAAACCAATTTCTGGCAGGGACTTAAATGTGCACATTACTTGATAGTTTTAAAGGGCATTCATATATGTGAACTCACTTCATCTTCGAAGCAAGCCTTTGAAGTTGGTGGGACCAATTAATTTTCAGCTTCGTTTGTCAGGTGAGGAAGCTGAGTCTCAGGGTAACCAGGAAAGGGATTTGTTCAAAGACCTCCTGCTCTAAGGATGTGATCAGAAGTTGAATGCGAGTCATTTGATCCCTTAGTCCAGTTCTCTTTCTGCTGATGGAGGCACATGGGCTAACGCGTCTCACACTGGGATTCCTGTAGGAACTTGCGGGGATATACATTTGAGAAGTCTTTATCATTCACTTGCTGTGTGTCAGGTACCGAGCAATACATACAAAAAAAAAAAAAAAAAAAATTGCCAGTTTCATTCCTCATAACAACCCTGTGGAAGTAGGGATTGCTTGAACCCAATTTAGAGGTGAAAAAACTGAAACCCAGAAGCCATGACTCCAAATCACAGGGTAAGTCGTGAGGCTGGGATGCAAAGGCAGGCAGTGGTGTTCTTGCTGTCGAGAGGGAGGGAGCGAAACCATAAGAGACTCTTAAAAACTGAGAACAAACTGAGGGTTGATGGGGGGGGTGGGTGATGGGTATTGAGGAGGGCACCTGTTGGGATGAGCACTGGGCATTGTATGAAAAACAATTTGACAATACATTTCATATTTTAAAAAAATAATAAAAAATAAAAACACCTTTGTTGAGATGTAATTCACATACTCTGCAATTCGCCTACTGAAGGTATATAGTTTAGTAGTTTTTAGTATATTTAGCAGAGATGAGAAAACATCACCACAGTCCATTTTAGAACATTTTTTTTGTCACCCTAACAGGAAACAGTGTTTCCGTTACTAGCTGGGCCGTGCCGTTCTTAACTGCTATGCTGTATTCCATGTCCATGGATAGGCATGCGTCAGTGTGTCCTGTCTTCCAAGAGTCGTGCTGGCACATAGGTCGATTATTGCATTACAGTGCAGTAGACACGATGGAGGTTGAGGCCCAAAGCGCTAAAGGCCTATAGTGTGATGCAGAGCCTCAAAGCAAGGACTTTCACCTAGAGAGAGAGAAAACGGTTTTCTCTACAGGGCCTGAGTTTTCTGTTTGTAACAGAGCTGTGGGTTAATGCATCAAATACACCTGGAAATTAAGATGATCTTCCGTAGAGGAGATACTTAAACCTAGTAGGCCAGGGGTTAGTTACTGGGGTGTTATCAGGTTGGCCCAAGACCCTTTTCAGTCCTCATGGGAATGTGCTGGGCGGGCAAGAGGGTGGGGCAAGAGGTACACTGAGGTGGGTTAGGAGCCCTGAGGCCTGGATATTTGGGCTGTCACCAGGAAACTCCGTTGGCTTCCGTGTTACTCCCCGGGTCAACTTGGTGGGATAAACTTTTCCTGCGGGGAAGTTCCTCTAAGATATGCTTTACCTTGGGAGTTACAGAAACTTCCAAGGAGCAGCCAGAGGAGCAAGGAGCCCATAGCTGGGTTTCGCTTTGTGTAACGCTGCCTCAGCTTTTTGAGGTTTACGGTGTTTATGAAGATCCGTAACAGCCGGCTCCAAACCCGGCTCCAAGGAGAGCTGTTTCTGGGAGGCCCCCCCGAAGTTTGCATTTCAGCTTCAAGAATGGCGAGAACAGTACAGTTGAAGGTCTCATTTTCATAACCTCACAGTAATAATGACAGCTGCCATTAATGGAACGCCTTCCAAGTGCCAGATGGTATGTTAGGGATTTTTTGCTTGTTTCACTAAAATCTGATAAACCTGCCAGGGCCCTGTTCGTACACACGCACTGTAGTGGAAGATCAGAAGAGGGGAAGTAATTTGCCCAAGACACATCTAGCTAGAGGGCAGCAGGGCTGGAATTCTAACCCTGAGTGTCCAGCTCGTCCCGGGTTGCCTGGGATCTTCCTGCTTTTGAGACCAGAAGTTCCATGTCCCAGCAAGTGGCCTCAGTCCTGGGCAGGCTGGGACAGCTGGCGCGCCTAATATCCAGGACTGTTGGTTTCCCTCTGCTGGGCCTGCCACATAGCGCTGAGGTTTTGTTGGCTCCTTTCTTGACAGCAGTACGTGGTTTGGGCTCCCCCTCGAAACCCACTTAGGGACGGGCCATGCTCCTCCCTGTCTGTCCCCGAGTGCCTGCTCCCTTGCACTACTCGGAGCCTTGTCTCCTTCCAGCTGTTTCCTGGCTCCCTCACTCGCCTACTTGCTCTTGTTTTGAGGCAGGTCCTTTACCGTTTATCTGTTTGTAGCTTCCCCCCAGCACCCAACCCACTGCTGGCTACACACCATCTGAAGACTGGGGCTTGGGTTCCTGCTGAGCACCCCACACCCCCAGCTGTGCCCCCTGGGGAAACCACTTCACCTCCCTGGAGCCTTTGCTTCCTCATCCAAGGCAGGATGCCAACTGTATTCCCCTCCCAACACTGCCCCGGGGCTTAACTTAAATGCAAGATAGGACCATTGATTTTCAACATGAGAGGCATGGCACATGTTGGCTGTCATTACTGTTGGTGACTTCCTGCTTTCCCTGCCTACCTCGGGAGGGATAAATGAGTCCCGGGTCAGTGTGGACCTGACTTGGCACGGGAACTTTTGGTGCTTGCTGGCCGGGCTGCTCGTGGCTCCTGCGTCCTGGGTTTCTTCTCTGCATTTTGTGGATTGCAATGCAGGGTGTTGTCAGTGTCGAAGAAACCAGTTCGTGGAGCGCTTAGTCTTGTGTCTGGACTGGCTTCAAGCTGGAAAAGGAGGCTGGAACCAGGTGTCTTCAAGTCAGCCATCAGACCTGGCACTTGGAACACTGGCTCCCAGTGTTGTCAATAAATATTGTGGCCTGAACAAGTGACTGAATGGATGAATGTTTGGGGACCTGCAGCATCTGCTGAGTAAGGGGTAGAGAGAACACAGGACGGGAGGCAAAATTGCTTCATAAGGTTAAAAACACTCAATGCGAACAAAGAGGATTTCTCACAAACTATCCTGAATCTTCTCTAGAGCAAGGCAGCTTCAGAACAAAGGCAGTAAAAGAACAGTGTGATAATCGACGAGGTCCCCTGTTCTTCTCACCTCTGCTGTGATAGTTCTCCCATGCTACCATCTACTTGCTTTGGCCTTTCCCACCAGGGTCCCCTCCTGACCATGCATTCACCTCTTGTCAACAGAGCACAGAAACGAGCCATTCTTGTTGTGTCTATTTTAGAAGCATTTTTAGGGCTTATTTTTGCCTCATCTCCATGCCAATCCAGAACTTGTGGCCATTTTCAATTATTTCTGTTACTTCATTGTATCTTGCTTGTTAACTTCTTCTTGGTGTCCTTGGCTGGCTTCTTTTCCCCACCCAGACGTCTTACGTTTGGGAGGCCCCAGGCTCCATATTTGGGACCTCTTTTCCCTGTCTACACTCCTTCCTTGGGTGACTTCAGTCTCTTGGCTTCAATTATTATTTATATCCTCTGACTCTCAAATTTCTATCTCTAGTCTAAATCTCTATTGAACTCCTATAATCAACTGCCTCCCGGATATTCTCACTTGTATTTTTGGTAGAAAATACTGAACTCAACATGTCCCAAACTGTTCTGATTTGCATCTCAGCCAGCACCCCCAACCTGCCCCTCCTGTGCCCCTTCCTCTTCAAGCTGCAGCCTCCGGATCGTTCAGGCCACAAACCTTGGAGACATCCTTGACTCCACTTACACTCTCATCCCTACTTCCAATCTGCCAGAAAATTTTCAGTTCAACTTAAAAATACCGTATTTCCTGGATACCAAGGTACAGATCATGTCAGCTTTTTGTATCTCCACGTTAGGAATGTGTCCTGCAAACTGGCATCTTAAGCTTAACAAGATGCGGTATATCGAGGATTTGGTCGTTGTTCAGTTCAGCTCTCCACTGTTAACACTCAGGTCAAGGTCGCCATCATGTCTCACCTGGATGACTGTCAAAGCTTCCAGTGTGGTTGGTGTCTCTTCCTCTCCTTTTACGATCCATTGTGTATTCTCAAATAGATAGCCAGGATGACTCATTTCCAGCATAAATTAGATCAAAACCTTCCAGTGACTTCCTGTCTCAGACGAAGAAAAAGCTGGTGGTCCCATAATGTCCTAAAGACCCTATGTGACCTGGGCCCTGTTTCCTTTCTGATCTCATCCCTACTCTCTTTACCCCTCACGCAAGCAGCCACAGCCCCACTAGCCTTCATTGCGGTTCTTCAAGACTTTCAGACATGCTTCCACCTTTGCGTTTTTACAGTGGGTGTGTCTCCTCCTCAGCACACTCCTCCCTCAGGTATCCATTTGGCTATCCCCCTTATTTCCTTCAAGTTTTGTTCAAACATCAGCTTATCGATGAGGTTTCCTCTGACTGCTCTAATGAAAATTGCAACGGACACCTTACCCCAGTACTCGACTCCCATCCTCTGCTCTGTCCTCCTCTCCCCCATAGCACTTAGCACCTCTCGTGTACTTTACGGTTTACTCATAAATACCTGTCTTCAGTTACAGGAATGTAAACTTCACCAGGGCAAGCACTATTTTGTCTGTTTTACATACTGACATACCCTGAGCACCTAGAACAGGTACTCACAAATATTTGTTCAATGAGCGAATAGCTTTCAAATTCAAGAAAAGCAGCCGTGGTCAGAGAATCCAAAGCCGAGCATACAGACTTGTCAGAGACCCTGGTGTGATTTCAGTGACGGCAATGAATGTTTTCCCTCCCTCTCTTTCAAAATAAGACTCCCGAAGCCGAAGCCATTATTGGAAGCAGTGGTGGGGAAAGGGGTGGGGAAGATGGCCCATGAGAAACAGCCAAGTCAGCGACTTTAGTGAAGCTTAGGTAAGTCAGAAGCTGAGCGGCCGTGTGTGACTTTCATTAATCATCCCCTTCACACCACATCAACACAAGTGATGACTTTTGTCTGCACCTCCTGACTCCAGCGCCATGATATATGGCCTGAGAAGAGTCCTGGGCTCTAATTGTTGAAGACCCCCAAACGATGAATGCTCATAGCCTGGCCTGTGAAGGAAGAGCGAAATCATGATGAAAGGTGGACGCACCATGCAAATGGTGTTAGCTTTGGCCTCCCCAGCCTGGCCTGGCTGTTCTCCCTGTACAGGGGCCTGGCAACTGGATCCGGCAGAAGAAATGGCACTTATGCACAGCTTTGTGCCTCCTTGGCTGCGTGGCTCCCTAAGAAGTCAACGGGAGAGGATGAGGACAAAGTTACAAGATCAGGCAAAACAGATTTGGAACCCCTCCTGGGTGCAGTTCTTTTGGCTCTTTTCCCTCCTTTCCACGCCAACAGAGGGCTCCGGGTGAGAGTGCATTATTGGCCAGAGATGAGGGATCAAGGGTCTCGTTTTGCCATTTCCCACACCCTTGGGCAAATTATTGATTCTTTTTAGTTCTCCCATGGGTTTAGAAAGCGATCATCTCTTGTAGCTGTATAGAATTTTAGATGTCACAAATGGCTTTAACACTTAACTAATACAAGCCTCTCAATTCTATTAGGTCAGGGGAGATACAATTATCTCTGTTCTACACACAAGAAAACCCCCACGATTCAGAGAACTCAAGCCATTTGTCCAAGGTTACGAAGCTAGTAAATGGAGATGAAGTAAAAATTCAGCACTTTGTTTCTTAGTTCTGTAAAATTTCAAGAGTCTCTTAGGCATTCAAATCTAACTCATTGACATTGAAGTTCAATAACAGTGATAACCCTACGAAGGGAAGATTTTCTTAAAAAAGGAAAATGGAAGAAGAGCATAAAGACAATGCTTGACTGAAAGAGCTGAATCCTGAGTTTTATTTCTTCATTCATTTGTTCATTCATTCATTTCCCAGGTGTTTTTGAGCACCTGCTTTGTGCTGTGAGCTCTTCTAGATATTTTAAGTCCCATGGCACCTGAATCTTGGAATATCTTTGCATGGCATGGAACAAGATATTTCAAAAAATTTTTATTGTTTATTTATTTATTTTTGAAAGACAGAGAGATGGAGCGTGGGTGGGGGAGGGGCAGAGAGAGAGGGAGACACAGAATCCGAAGCAGGCTCCAGGCTCTGAGCTGTCAGCACAGAGCCCAATGCGGGGCTCTAACCCATGGACTGTGAGATCATGACCTGAGCTGGAGTGGGATGCTTAACCGGCTGAGCCACCCAGGCACCCCGGAACAAGATATTTCCAATCCTGCAGAAGTTGCTCACCCGACGTGGGTACTCACTGTGGATTGTGAGCACACTCTGTGGTTCCTATAAAAAGCCATGTCTTTGCTCATGCCCTTTGTGGGCAGTGGCCTTCCCTCAACAGGCCGCCCCTCTACCTCTGCTGCCCTGTGAAGATTCCACTCAAGCGTCACCATGGATGAAAGCTTCCTTTATACCCCAGCACTTCCCACAGAAATGACCCGTGTAAACTCTCTGAACTCTGCAGAAACTGTCACGTACTTGCCATCCTTCCTCCCGTTGGCTCCTGTGTCTGTCTTCCTCTACCAGGCTCTGAGCATCTTGATGGAAGAGATCATTTCTGTTCAGAAACTAGAAGCGATCCAGAGACGAGCATCATTAACATTTTGAAATTTTTCATTGTATTATTGTCTCACATATACTTCAGTGCATTGTTTTTCTAAATCTGAAATCATGTGGCTTTATTTCCTCTTTTCGAACAAAGGTGGATTTCCCCCCTAATTTTTATGTTTCTTAAACTGGGACACGTTTTACAACCAATGTTACATTATTATTAATATAGTGTTTATCAACACCCAAATTTGATGTTAATTTGTCTGATGAGTCTTTAAAATTGCTACCGTCTAGGATTTAAGGACTACTGTGTGTGTGTGCATGTACTATATTTTCCCAAATATGTATGTATATGTATTACTTTCTCAAATATACATATATGTATGTATAATTTATATATTCTGTAATGTGTAATAGACCACATAATATTATGTCATGAGCATTTTCTCATGACAGTGAATATTCCTTGATAACATAAATTTTAATGGCTGCCTAGATGCCTACTCTACAAATCAACCACATAGTCTTTGGTTTTTCTTGGCCTTTGAACTGTTTCCAATTTTTTGCTAAAACGTGTGTACTTCTGTGATGAACGTCCATGCACACACATCTGATTGCATCCTTTGATAAATCCCATTAGTAGCATCACCCACCCAAAGACAACACCTGGGTAGCCCGCTGGTCCAGGACAGGTTGTCTGAGCTGCCCTTTCCCAGTCCCCGCAGCCTGGGGTCCACCCCAGCGCCACCCTCGAGCACCAAGATAGTTATAGACCCCTGAGTGGCTGCCTAAAGGCACCGAAACCTTCTTTGCAAAAAGCACACAAGCAATTTCAAGAAACACATTCAGTCTTTTATAAAAGGAGAAATGAAGAAGTAAGAGTAAAGCACGACTGTTGCATAGTGTCCCTATCTTTGAACCCAAGTTACTTGAGTCCTGAAAGCCACAGGCTCAGTGTTGTTCCAAACTCTGATGCGAGGCAGCTATGGGAATGAACCCATCCAGACGGACTCGTACCACAGAGAAATAATGAAACAAGGGAGCGGCAGCTTAGGTTTTATGAAAGCATGTTCATCCCAGCTTTGAAACATTAATTAAACACCTTCTGTATGTCAGCAGTGTGCTGGTTTTGGGAAAGGAACGATGAACAAGATCCAACTCTTTCCCGCAGGAGGCTCGGAGACTAGTTGGGGAATCAGAATGGTAAATGCATACATTTGATAAACCGTCAGAGTTGTTTCGCTGGGTTTACGGACAACAGCAAGGGCAAGTGGGAGGAAAGTTCATTGCAGATGGCAGAAGGGGGGGTTCAGGAAAGGCTGAGTGTAAGGTGGAGCTGAGGCTGGAAAGAGGAGCGGTGAGCCCAGAATGCTAAAGAAATTGTGTTTTTCTTGCTTCTTGCTGCATTACCGAGTACCACCTCCCCTAAGCAGTTTTCCTGAAGGCTCAGTCATGCTGTTTCCAGGGAGGACACTTTTATATTTTTCATCATTTTAACACCCTGGCCTGAGGGGAAATGTAGACCAATGGCTGCCTTTTTTAGGTTGGTCAACGAGCGTGAACCTGTGCAAATCTCAGAGGCCGGGATGACACTGATTAAGAATGGCTCCTTCTTGCGGGATGACAGGATTGCTCCTTCCCCAACATACTTTCTTGTCCTGTAATAATTCAGTTTTGCTAAGAAGGCAGAAAGGGAGAAAATAACTTTCTGGAAAGCGCCCCTGAGGTGTGGGAGCAGATGTGAACCTTCGTCTGAACAGTTTAATGAGCCAGAGCTAGGGGAGCACACCCAGTAATTTACTAGGACATTGATAAGACCTTCCTCATTCAGAGGTCACTTATGTGGCCACATGGGCGATGTGACAAACACCTGAGGACCAGGATGGGCACAAAAAGACTCAGAGATGTCAAAGCTAATGTCAAAAAGCCCAGAGAATAAAGCAAAAATGCTTTCTGGCTTTGGTGCAGAACTTATTTTTTTCTTACTTAAGAAACAGTTCTATCTTGGCAATCTGGTTTCCCAAGACACAGCAGATTAGATACAAAAAAATCAAAAGTGTGAAGAGGAAGGGGGTGCAGGGTTCAGCTCAGGCAAGCTGCATAAAATCCAGAGACCCTGGCAGAGAACTACCAGGAAAAAAACAGAAAACTCAGTAAATGGCCATTTTCTGGCATTTCATGCCAGGACTGCAGTGTGCTCCTGGTCTAGTGACAGCTCCGTGTGTACAGGTCACGTGGCTGTAAGGTGCAATGCATGGTGACCAAACAGGACTAAAATTATGTTTCATGTCCTCCGTTTACAAAGCCAAGAGAGTTGAGACTACCTTTCGTTTTGAATAGCTGAGATATTTAATTCATATTTAAAAGGGTTTTTTTTGGTAAACTTGGAAAATCCATTTATTTGAAATTCCTCTTTCTTAATAAAATTAGGTTAATGAGATGCTACTGTCTCAAAAGGCAGCTACTGTCAAGAGGCAAAGTGGAAGTCATCTGTATGTAGGGAGCCCATGGGGCGTGAGAAAGTCCTGAGTTAGGGCTTTGTAGAGATCTCCAGGGAGCACGGAGGACAACAGTTTGGAGATAACAACAGAGATCAAGTCACGGACGGCCTTGGATGGCAAGGGACTCGGTGCAGGGTGTTAGCAGGGGAGTCAAGTAGGCAGATACGTGTTTAAGAATAATCATGGTGACCATCACAGGACGGAGTGTGACCTGAGTGTATTAGACATTTGACCATTCTGTCCATTCTCCAGAATGGCTCCTTTGTCCCCAGACAGAGCGAGTCGAGAGAGGCCCATTTCTTCACCTGCGGTCTGATCAGTGCATGGATGGGCTTGGACACTCACGCAGGCATCGTCACATGGAACTCCATCCTTTGCTGGTGCTGTCGCCTGGGACGAGCCATTTCTCCCCTTGAACCTTCCTTTTTTGATCTCTACTATGGGGACTGTAATCCCTGCCCTTCTTTTCTCACGGGACTTTGGTGAGGATCAAATAAACAAGGGATGGAAAAGTGCCTTAGAAGGCAAAGTACTCTTTTCTCCCCCCCATAAAAAATACCTTTTGCAGAGCCAAGTCCTGAGCTGGGCATAAAACAGTGTGATAAACAGACTCGACTCATCAAATTCTGAAATGCTGCTTGGATCCTATGTTGGATGATCTTGGTTTGCCGTCCATACCCACTTTCTGTCCTCCACCTGCTCCGTCCCAGGAGATTGAGGTCAAGGAGCTGTATCTTCTGGCATTCCTTGCTGTCTAGCTTTTGCCTGGGTTTTGTCAAGGGAAGAAGCTAGCAGGAGAACAGGGGGCAGGAGAAGGAGAGAAGCCAGGGCATCTTGCCATGGCTTGGCAGGGGTTCTTTTCGACCACTGCAGCCGGCAGCCCCGTTGGGCGGCCTCTCCCATTGTTTAACTCTCATTGAATTTTGGTAACCTGCCCTCTTCAGGCCTCGGTGGCCAGTGACCCCCCGCTGTTGCTAGACCCTGGGCCTTCTGCCCTTCTTTCCTGGTTCTCCTCACTCTGCCCACACCTTTGAAAACAGCCTCCTCGTGAAGCTGCCTTCCATTTCTCTTATGCCTTCTCCTGTCTTGTGACAGGACTCTAGTCTACGCAGATGTTATAGGACCTTCGGTAATACCTCAGTTCAAATTCATGGGAAGCACTTATTTATTTGTTTGTTTATTTAATTTTAGACAGAGAGCGCATGCAAGCAGGGGAGAGGGGCAGAAGGAGAGACGGAGAGAGGGAGAGAGAATCCCAAGCAGACTTCACGCTGTCAGCACAGAGCCGACGCAGGGCTCAAACTCACAAACCATGAAATCATGACCTGACCTGAAATCAAGAGTCAGACGCTTACTTGACTGAGCCACCCAGGGGCTTCTTGTTAATTTTAGACATTCTAAAATTACATTTCCATGATAACTAAATCTAAATATACATTTCCATGATAACTAATGCTTCTGAGAATTCTTTCCATGTATTTATTGGTCATTTGTATATTTTCTTTTGTGAAATGTGTCTGCTCAAATGTTTTGCCTCCTCCCTCCTTTATTTTTTCAATTTGGCTATTTTGCTTATTATTGAGTTGCAAAGTTCTTAAAAAAATTTTTTTTTTAATTTTAGAGTGAGAGAGAGTGGGGGAGAGGGGTAGAAAGAGAGAGAGAGAGAGAGAGAGAGAGAGAGAATCCCAAGCAGGGTCCACGCTTAGTGCTGAATCCAATGTGGGGCTCGATCCCATCTCCCTGGGATCATGACCTGCGCCGAAACCAAGTTGAATGCTCAACTGACTGAGCTACTCAGGCGCCCCGCAAAGTTCTTTATATATTTATGAATACAAATCCATCATCAGATATGTGTGTTGTAAATATGTTTCCAGGCTTGCCTTCTCATCTTTTCAGTGGTATCTTTGAAAAGCAGTTTTAAACTTTGATGGAATCTAATTGGTCAATTTTTTGTCTTTATGCTTCATAAATTTTTTTTCCTAAAATAGTTTTGCCTAACCTGGTGCTGCAAAAATTTTCTCTTATGTGTTCTTTCGGAAGTTTTATAATTTCAGTGGTTACATTTAGGTCTATAATCCATTTAAAATTAATTTTGTGAATGGTGTGTGGGAAATGTCAAGGGTAATTTTTCCTATGTGAATATTCAATTGTTCTAGCACCATTTGTTAAAAAGAATATTCTTTTACTGTTGAAATGCTGTGGCTTCTTGATCAAACACTATATGTCAGTTTAAGGATTCATTTTTTGACTCCCTATTCTTTTTCTTTGACTTCTGTGTCTGTCCTTATGCCAGCACCACACTGGTGATTACTGTAACTTTAAATTTCTCAAACTTCAGGGGCGCCTGGGTGGCGCAGTCGGTTAAGCATCCGACTTCAGCCAGGTCACGATCTCGCGGTCCGTGAGTTCGAGCCCCGCGTCAGGCTCTGGGCGGATGGCTTGGAGCCTGGAGCCTGTTTCCGATTCTGTGTCTCCCTCTCTCTCTGCCCCTCCCCCGTTCATGCTCTGTCTCTCTCTGTCCCAAAAATAAATAAAAAACGTTGAAAAAAAAATTAAAAAAAAATTTCTCAAACTTCAACGGTGTTCTTTCTCAAGATTGTGTTGACTATTCCAGGTGCTTAGAATTTTCATATTAGTTTTATTATTTATTTGTCTATTTATTTTTAATATGAAATGAATTGTCAAATTGGTTTCCATACAACACCCAGTGCACATCCCAACAGGTGCCCTCCTCAATACCCATCACCCACCCTCCCCTCCCACCCTCCCCCATCAACCCTCAGTTTGTTCTCAGTTTTTAAGAGTCTCAAAGTTTATTTATTTTTGAGAGAGAGAGAGAGAGCGAGCGCACATGAGCACAGGAAGTGGAGGGGCAGAGAGAGAGGGAGACACAGAATCTGAAACAGGCTCCAGTCTCTGAGCTGTCAGCACAGAGCCTGACGCGGGGCTTGAACTCACAAAACGTTGAGATCATGACCTAAGTGGAAGTCTGACACTGAACTGACTGAGCCACCCAGGTGCCCAGAGAATCTTCATATAAGTTTTAGAATCAGTTTGTCAGGTTTTACAAAACCGTCTGCTAGGATTATGATTGGCGTTGTGTGCATCTATTGACAAATTTGGGAGGATGGTCATTTCATGATCTTGAACCTTTCAATCTGTGAATATTAGCACATCTTTCTATTTATTAGAGTCTTCTTTAAATTACAGTTTTCAGTGTACAGGTCTCGCATATAGTTTAAAGTTATTTCCCATGTAGTTCATGTTTATGATACTGTTGTACACAGTATTTAGAAAACTTCACCTGGAAAAAAAAAAAAAAGAAAACTTCACCTGGAGTTGTTTGATGCTGGTGTATGGAAATACAATTTATTATTATTTTTTTAAAATGCTGACCTCCTCCCTTGCAACCTTTTTCAACTCCCTCATTAGTTCCAATAGCTTTTTATTTTTATAAAAATAAAAATCTGGAAGATTCCTTAAGATTCTCTTCACGTACGACCAAGCCATCTGCAAAGAAAGACAATTTTACTTCACCCTTCTTAACATGTTGGCCTTCTGTTTCTTTCCTTAACTTATCACAATGCCTGTGACCTTTAGTAAAATGTTGATTCAAAATAGTGAAAGCAAAATTCTTTGCCTTATTCCTAAATGTGGAGGTAAACAATCTTTCATTTTTATGTATGATGTTAGAGTAGGTTTTTATTTTTCTTTTTTTAATGTTTATTTGTTTTGAGAGAGAGGGTGTATGTGAGCAGGAGAGGGGCAGAGAGAGAGAGAGAGAGAGAGAGAGAGAGAGGGAGGGAGGGAGGGAGAGAGAGAGAATCCCAAGCAGGCTCCATGCCATGACCTGAGTTGAAATCAAGAGCCAGACACTTAACTGACTGAGCTATCCAGGCGCCCTAGAATAGGTTTTTCAAAGATGCTCCCTGTCTGTTTGAGGAATTTCCTTCTGTTCTTGGTTTGTTGAGATTTTTATCACGGGTAGGTTTCAACTTTTGTCAAATGTCTTTTTTCTGCACCAATTGATTTGGTCATATGTCTTTTTGTCCTTTATTCTGTTGATATGGTGAATCAAATTGATTAATTGTGAATTTTAAAGGGGCTTTGAATTCCTAGGATTACAGTTTGTATATTAAATTCCCACAAAGCTGAGGTCCCAGCCCCTTTTTAACTGGCTGTAACATTGCTTATTTTTTTAGAACCTACAATTGTACACATGACATGAAATGCTATCGCTTGTATGAAAGAGACGAGCTTGAGTCAGGTGCTTCTCATTGTCCCCACGGCACCGTATTCTTCCTTTTAGCAATGTACATTTTACATCAAATGATGATTGTTAATTTCCTTTTTTACCTGCGTGTCTCCCCCAGTGGGATTTGAACTTTCTGAGAGCTGAGATGTTGTCCTTTTATTTTGGTGCCAAATACATGATGAGTTGAGAAGATGAAGGATAGTTATGAAGGGGTGCTTTGCCTCCATTACTTCTCCTTCTCCCCAGAACCCCACAAAGTTGGCCTTCCTAGCCCATTTTACAGGTAAGGCTCCGGGAGCAAAAATCCCGTGTGCCTGGTCACCTAGCTGGTAGGCACAAATCCATGATTTGAAGGTTCTGTGCTTTCCACCTGTTGCAGAATCTCTTAAGTGGTAGGCTATTAAATAATTATTAGTCAACTGATTGGCTGAATGAGTAAATGAATGAATGAGTGAGGGTAACCTTTCCCCCCTTTTTTTTTCATGAATGGAACAGGTCCACCTGATGAAAAAAAAAAAATCAACTTGGAAACTGGCACGTTGGCCAGCCAGGAGGGAGGGGGGTGGTGGAGGGGGTAGAGAGTACTTGCTAAAAAAAAGAAAAGGAAGTGTAGACTATAAATTTACTTGACAGGGTTGCGTCTCTGTGGCTTAGTCGTTGGCCCCTTCATCTTGGCATGATTATTATATAACAGGGGGATGGAGAAATGGCCGGAAAGTATTGCTTCCTATTACATAACTCTCACTGTGGGCCTGACAGCAATTCTGATAATGGGAGAACAGAAAGTGTGCCGCTCTCCAAATGAAAGACTTCAAGCTTCTTGCAGTGGAATTAGCCTGGTCTTCAGCCGTTTGGAGCGTTAGAGCAGCGATGATTTCCTCAGACAGCCTCAGGCTGTCTCTCCAGTCCTGAGTCTCCGCAGGTGCCCTTCCCGGCCAGGAAACGTCCCCCCGCCCCCAGGAAATGTCTTGTCTTCGCATTCCTCCCAAACACTTGTAATATCTTCTAAATACCTGGTCCTTTAGAGCCCAAAGAGGGCTTTCTGGTGGAGAATACACTGGATTCTTTGCGTTTTTTGTCACTAGGTCAAATGGGCCCCAGTTGAGCTGTGCCGTGTATTTTTGCTTCCTCACAGTTTCGTGCTGCGGTGATAAGACATTAGAACAGTCTTTGAAAAGTTGCTACTTGTCTGTTTTGCATGTTTCAAAATGCTGTGTGATACACGAGGCATTACCTGGCCGGCTCTGCGGCGGCCTCTCCGCTGATGGCCCCGAGTTCAGCTACCTTGCAGGTCAGTTAGGATCAGTCTTCAGAGCACCCAGTCCCGTGGTGCTTTCTGTTTGTGCCTCTCCCTTGTGACCTACACAGATTCTGCTCAGGGCCCAGCAATCGTTCTGGGTCCATACGTCAAACCGAGCGAACACATGCTGGAATCCTCCATTGTCTTTACCCTTACACGCACACCTGCAATCCTCCAGCAGCTTCTCTGCCTCCTCGGAGATCTCTGTTCTCCTGCCCCCTCAGGGAAGCCACTTCCCCGCTTTCCCTCCATTGGCTGTGCCTTCTCTAGTGCAACGGCTGGAGTCGATGTTTTCAAACTTGTAAATTAAAGCACACCAAATTCAGGCTGCTAAAACCCTCCAAATGCTTTCTGTTGCACTTAGAAGCTGTCACACGATTGGGGCCTGTCTGCTCTTTGACTGTATCTCCTACCATTCTTGCTCCAGACATGCTGGCCTTCTTTCTGTTTCCCGGGCGCACTGTCTGAGGCTCTATGTTCTAGGTGTTCCAACTACTTGAGAGGCTCTTTCCTGGGATCCTAACATGGCTGGTTCATCAGCAAATGTCATCTCCTCCCTCCACCCAATGTAACGTTACCTCTCATACTCCCTCCCCCCTCTCTATTTACATTGCTTTATTTTCTTTAGAAATATGCTTTTTGTCTAGCTCCACTTATTTGCATGTTTATCGTCTGTTTCGGGGGTTGACAGACTACCATGGGTCAAATCAAACCTGCCTGTTTTTGTAAATAAAGTTTTGTTGGGACACAGCCATACCCATTTTTCCAGTGGCTTCTTTGGCTCTGTAAGTGCAGAGCTGAAGAGTTGTGACAGAGACAGTTTGGCCTGCAAAGCCTAAAATATTTCCTTCCTGGCCCTTCACGGAGAAGGTTTGCAGACCCCTGCTCTCTCTTTCTCTTACTGTCTTGTTCACTGCCGATTTCCCAGCAGTGCCCTGCCCATGATGGTGCCCAGTGAATTTAACCAATGTGGGAACACAGGACATTGTGGTTTTGACCCTATGTGTGTATGTCTTTTAAGCCTATATTTCTTTCAGGCAAAAGAGAACTAGTAAGGGCCACACCTGTATTTTTGTGCCTGTGTATATGAAATATGAGGCAAAATGGACATCATGCAGTTTTGTGTCCACCGAGGGCAGCATTCCAAACCTGGTTCTGTCACTTAGTGTCTGCATGACGTTGGAGAAAACACTCAACCTCGTATGCTTCAGTCTCTCCATGAAAAAGGAGAAAATGATAACTACCTTGAATGGCTCTAGTGAGCATTTTAGAGATAACACTGCCTGACTTCAGATGCACAACCAAGGCGGTGGAGTGCTTAGCACACTGTACTTAGCTTTCTTGAAGTAGTTTGAAGAATGGAGTGGCGTGGAGTCCAAAGTAAGACACCAGCATTTTGGCAATTCAGTTCAATTCGACCAACTGACCCAATAGTATGTTTATTAAGCGCCTACTGCCTTCCAGGCACTATGCTATGTTCCAGGAATGTAGAAACTATCCAAGAAGAGCTTAACAGCTCTCAAATTCCTGGGTCCCTAGACAAAGTCAAGTACTACATGCTGGGGGATGCAGAGACAAACCAGACCCAGCCTGACCCATGCTGGCCTTCTGATCTTACACAAGAGTTCAGAGAAGTTCACCTGCTACACCTTAGCAATGGAAGGTTGTAAGAACCACAAGAGACACGCAGGCACCAAAGATCTAAAGAAGGAGATAATACCATATCAAGTTTATTTTTAGGTTCAGACAGAAAGACCCACAGTATTGTAAGCCTTTTGTTGTTGTTCGTTTAAATATAATCTCCAGTCCCCTCTGATTTTAGTTTTATTTTGCTCTTATATTATTGTTTAAAAATGTTTATTTACTTATTTTGAGATAAGAGAGAGCGAGAGAGAGACAGAAAGAGAGGGAGAGAGACAGAGTATCCCATGCTGAGCATGGAGCCTGATGTGGGGCTCGATCACAGGAGTGTGAGATCTTGACCTGAGCTGATATCAACAGTTGGACCCTTAACCAACTGGGCCATCGAGGTGCCCCCCCCCCCAACTCTTATTTCATTTTTAAATGGGTTTTATTTATATATGGATTATTCTAGTATCTCAGATCTTGTTATATTCCTAAGTCGGTGAGCAACATATAGTAAATTAAAAATAATAATACAAAAGTCTAATCTTATTGTAGCTTGAGGGGCAGGTAGACAAATATGATTATTAGTAACACACCAACTTTTTTTCTTATACAGAAAGAAATCTGAGGGATTGACTTTGGGTGTGAGTTGAGTTAGTCACACGTGGCTCAATTGCGCAGGCACATCTCCATCTGTGTTTTTCATTCTGGTTTTAGGTATTAACTGAAGGGCTGGTATGATATTGGACACTCATAATGAAGACTTTTTATCCAGAACCTTTCTTTTGAGAACATATCAGATAGCTTTAGGTATAGTGGTAGGATCTGAAGATACAGAGATGAACAAGTCACTATTTTAAAACTTTGAGTTCTGAACTCACTAAACGTTGTATACCTTTCTTATAAATGAAAAATCAAGAAAATTAAGACAACTGAACATCTCTTATCTCTCACCCATTCACTGAGTACAAACTCTGCATGAGATCCTATGTGTTGGAAAAACAATCAAACATGTTTCCTGCCCTCTAGAAACTTAGTGTTTTATGGGGATGTTCATGGGTGAATAGTCAATGGCTGCAGAGTTTTTAAAGTTCTGTGATTTAAGTTTTATGGTTGAGGTTAAGTATATTGTAGTTCCTGGGTTCAAACCCTGGGCTCACCCCTGACCATCTGTTTGACCATTGGCAAATTATTTAATCCTTCATTACCTCAATTTCTTCATCTGCAAAACATGGAGGTAGTAATAATTCTGATGTGTAGCCTTGTTAAGAGGTTTGTGTGAGAAGACTGTGCTTGGCACATATTAAGTGATCAATAGATGTTACTGATGATGGTAGAAGTCATGTGGAGCCTGGAGTATAATGTAGTGGATGGGGTACACAAACATGGGCTCTTTCCTTTTCAGAAAGGATCTTCCCTAAACCTTTCCCTTGAGATCTACGAATGATGTTTGCCTCATCTGTCTTAGATCCACTCTTTGTGACATCTGTTCACTTATTCTCCTTGTTTTTTGTTTCATTGTTTCTCTCTCCCACTGGATTTCTCCGTGAATCTAATGAGTCCAGCCTATTTTCTGATTTTGCCTAATGGCACGCACCTATGGAACTCAGAAATCTTGAGTGGTCATTGTGTCATTCAGATTCCATGACCAGAGTCATTTGAAACTTTTCAATATTCTTCAGATGAAGAAGAGTTTCAGGAAGCATACTATATTTCCTTTATGTATTCAACTGATAGAGAGTAATAGTAAAGTACGTTAACTTCAATCATGGTTTATTAAGCCCCAGGAAGACATGATTTTTTTTTTATATCCTATACGATTGGGTACAATATATTTCTAAAAAGCTATGGATAGAGGAGAGAAAATGTATCGTATTGCAACTGTATACCAAGACCTGTGGAAGGCACTGAGGGTCAGGTAGTAACTGAGACATTTTATGTCTCTTGCCTTGATGGCAATGCAAAGAGAAGTCTAGTCTATGTTGTTGGGTAAAGATAGCAAAAGATGTTCATTTAATACCTCCTGTGCTGAACTCACAGGTAATTTTCAAGTTCAGTTCAGTCCAATTTAACTTATTTTAGTTGAAATTGCTATCGATATTGATAACCTAACCTGATCTGCTTTGGGAGTGGTCCAGTTAAAGGCCAGGCAAATGTGCTTCTGGGGGCTTCCCAGGGACTTGAATCGGGTAGGGGAGTTTCCTTCTTGGATTGCAAGGGAAGGAAGACCGCCTCCCAACAAATTTGAACCCAAAGGGGATTTGGGGGATGACTTACGTAACTGAGGCCAAGGATAAGTGGGATGTCACCAGGATTTGCCCTCCTCGTGTGTTATCTCTCCTTTCTGCATTCCAGCCTCATCGTCCTCTCCTTAGTCTGCCTCTTCCACCTAGAAGGGAACACAATGCTGAAATCCCACTTTCCATCACTGGAGAGCACCTGACGCTTTGTCTCTTAGGTGTCTCTGGTTGTCAGCTACCAGGGAAAGGCTCTGGTCAGCCCAGCTTAGGTCATCTGCAAGCAACCACCCGGTTCGCAAGATGCCTGAACTGACTTGCCTTTACAGTTATCCCATAGACTCCTGCCGGCACTCATATAGCACTTTGAAATGTGGGAGAGAAGAGATTCCCAATTAGCTTCTGATTACATAATGAACTGCTTATCTGATTTAAAAAACAATGCATATTCACTCTAGAAAATTTAGAGAACGAAGTTTTAGAAGCATAAAGAAGCACACTATTCAGAAACAACTGCAAAGGTAGTTAAAAAAAACTTATGATTTTGGAATAATTTTAGATTTACAGAAAAGTTGCAAAGATAATATGGAACATTTCCATATACACTTCACCCAACTTCCTCTAAGGTTAGCATCTTGCATAATCATTGTGCATTTGTCAAACTAAGAAATTAAAATAGTACCATATTATTAACTAACTCAAGACTTTATTTAGATTTCAACAGTTTCCCTGCTGATGTTCTTTCTCTATCCCAGGGTCTAACCTAGGATACATTATATACGGTCACCGTGCCTCCTTAGTCTCCTTTGATCTATGACACCTTCTCTGTCTTTCCTTGTTTTTTAATGTTTTTTAGAGCTGATTTGTTTATTTTGAGAGAGTGCAAGTTGGGAGGGAGAGAGAGAGAATCCCAGGCAGGCTCCGTCCTACCAGATGCGGGGCTCAAACCCACAAACCACAAGATCATGACTTGAGCCGGTTGGATGCTCAACCAACTGAGCCACCCAGGTGCCTTTCCTTGGATTTCATGGCCACAACAGATTTAAGGGGTAGATATCTTGTAGAATTTCCCTTGGTTTGGATTTGTCTGTTTTTCTCCTGATTAGATTGGGGTTATAGGTTTTGGGAAAGAATACCACAGAGTTGAAGTGCCCTTCTCATCACATCATTGCAGGGGTACATGCAGTCAACATGATTTATTTTTTGATCAAAAGGTTCTCCACTCTAAGTTAACCAAATCTCTCTTTCCACACGCTACTCTTTGGAAGGGAGTGACTATGCTCCGCTCACACTCAAGGAGAGGACAGTTGAGCTCCTCCTCCAAGAGTGGGGGATGGCCTATGTATATCAGCAAAGGTAGTTTTTAATATACATTTTTTTGGACCAAAAAATTACACTGCATGTGCTTTTCTATCATCTGCTGTTTTCCTCTTAATAACATAGCATGAATGGATTTCCACATCAAATATTCTTTTATAGTATGATTTTTATTAGCTGTTCAGTATTTAGCTGTCTGAATATATCAGAATTTAACCCATTTATTAGTTTGGACATTTAAATTGTTTCCAGTTATTTTCCTGGGTATTATGAGAATCACTGTGATTAACATCCTCCTAGCTAAATCTTTGTACAGTTATTTTTTTCAAGGTAAAATTCTGATTAAAACAGATGTTTCAGAGCATATGCATATTAAAGAATTTGCAGGTGTATATTGTCAGATTGCCCCTGAGGTAAGTTCTGTCTCTATTACCTGCTACCTTCTGCTGGTTTCTCACAGGCATCCCTGTTGGGAGCTAGGCAGGGAGAAGTTGATGAGAAAATGTGGGCAGGGCCACCATTATTCAGGGCAGCTTCAAAAAGAGGAGGTGAGGATGAGGGCTGAACCCTGTTCCTCAATTTACCAAGCCTGAGATCCTTCATTAATGTTATGGAAAGGCATCCCCGTATTGAGAAGGACAGCTGCACATTTATTTTTCATTAAAAAAAATTTTTTTAATGTTTGTTTATTTTTGAGAGAGTGAGACAGACAGACAGAATGAGAGCAGGGGAGGAGCGGAGAGAGGAGACTCAGAATCCAAAGCAGGCTCCAGGCTCTGAGCTGTCAGCACAGAGCCCGACACGGGGCTCAAACCCCACAGACCGTGCGATCATAACCTGAGCTGAAGTTGGATGCTTAACCAACCGAGCCACCCAAGCACCCCTATTCTTCCATTTAAAAACGTTTTATTAAACTACATATTGGAAGGTAAAACACATATTTGATAAAGTATATAGAACAAATTTAACTATTATAAGTACTTTTAGAGTGGACACACATATATCTTTGTCCATACTTATGGTTATTAGGAATGGGAAAATCAGTTTCTTCCTTTCTTTTTTTTTGTTTAATCTTATTTATTTATTTTAACAGAGAGCCCCTGCATGTGAGCCAGGGAGGGGCAGAGAGAGGGAGAGAGAGAATCCCAGGCAGGCTCCACACTGTCAGTGCAGAGCCCAATGTGGGGCTTGCACCCACAAACCATGAGGTCATGACCTGAGCTGAAGTTGGACGCTTAACTGACTGAGCCACCCAGGCGCCCCAGAAAAATCAGTTTCTTTTGTTGGGTATCTGTGCCCAAACATTCCATTGCCAGTGTCCCAGTCTATCAGAGTTCCTTTCTGATCTACACCTTTTATCCCTGGAAGTAGCCATTATCCTGTCGTTAGTGGTAATCACTTCCTTGCTGTTCTTTATTTTTAAACTTACAAATAAGATATATGCTCATGGCAGAATTACCAAACAATGTGGAAATTTACAAAGTAAATGTTTAAAATGTCTCCCAACACCGGTCTTTTCCCCGGAGCCATCAGTTATTAACCATGAGGTATATATTCTTCTGGGTTGGTGCTCTCCAGTAGAACTTTCTGCAATGGTGACATGTTCTGTTTCAACACTGTTTAACACATTAGGAGCTAGGTACAATTTACTGTTGAGCAGTTGAAATGTGGCTAGTGTGACTGAAGAACTTCATTTTAAATTTTTATTTCATTTTAATTAAAGTCTAGTAGGCTCGTGTGGCTAGTGGTTACCATATTAGACAACACAGCCTTATGCTTTGAAACCCATTCTCCCATGCTGCCATGTGGGATCTTCACAGCATCGTATGTGTGAGGAAACATACCTCGCGGCGAGTCGAAGGTGTCCCACCTAGCAGATGCAGAGTCCCCTTCTTGACGTCACGCCCTTGGCTCTTTCCACACTGCCCTTCTAGACACAATCAACACCACTACAAAGGTCAGCTGGGCTTCAGATTATGTTTTTAAACATTTGTCTCAACCAACAGTCTCAGCTGCAGTTTGAGCAGCCCACTCAGGGTGCCGTGTGGTGTGGTTTCGAAAAGGATGGGTAAGGGTGATGCTCCCCTCCCCCAGTGACCTTTTTCCTCTGGGTCTACGTTTCCATGCAGCTATTTTTGTAAGCTGAATTTTGTAGCTCTATCAACTTGTGTTATCACCCAGATGATCTTACTTTAAAAATAATCATTCTCTCTCTTTTTTCTTTTGAGACAGTAAAATAAAAACAGAAAAGTGGATAGTTCCTGTCTGAACATGAATTAAATGGCATATTCTTAAATCATGGCTCATGACCTCCTAATTTTCTGTCATTGGGCTCATGTGGAAAGAGCCTGGACCAGGAGTTGCCGGACATGAGTCCTGTTCCCAACTCTGCCCTGGTGGCATGCAGGGGTCATCTGAGTACGAATGGTGAATTACAGACTTAGGCACTGCTTAGGACAGCCCCAGAGGAATCATCTAAAACACTTAATACTTATGGATGCCTATCCTGTCTGTGCTTTGATTCTGTGCATAGTTTTTATCACACAACTGAAATTACCTCTTCATTGGACACGAAAGTGGAGGGGAAATAATACTTACCTTGGCAACCTGAGCTCCTGGCAAAATCACCTGCCCACAGCAGGTACTGAAATGTGTGTTCTATTGAAAAAGAGAATAGAGGAAGGGAGGAAGGAAAGAAGCATCCTTGTTACCAATTAATTACTTTCCATACCTTATCTCAGACTTATTCCTTCCAGCAATGGAGTGGGAGAGACGCCACTGAAGAACCCAAGGCTCTGAGAGGTCAAGTAACTTGCTGAAGGCCACATGGCCACAAAGTAGTGGCGTCTCTGTTCTAGTGGCAAGTCACAAAGTTAGAGTCCAGAGTCCAGATTCCCAGAGGTTTGCTCTCATTCCCGAGGTTGTTAGGGGTGGTGCAATCCGTGTCTTTGCTGAGTACCTGCATCCTAACTGAAGCCCCATGGGTGACTTGAGAAAGACAAAGGTTTTAGATCAGTTCTTGCCTGCAGCCCTTTCTCTTTTTGACATTAAGCGTATCTTAAACCAGGTTCCTGGGCTGACATTCTCATGCATATGGATTTAGAAGGGGAGCAGCTTTCTCCGCAGGCCGGGAAAGTGTATTAATTTCACAGGCGGCCCCCCACCCCTTCTCCACTGCCCCCGCAACTTGGAGGGGCCCTCCTCTGAACCATTTAATCTCATCTTTTGTCTGAGTTGAGAATGGGCATTCTTGCCTCTTTAAATATCCCCCCATCCCACTCCCCCTCATCAAAGTCTTTGTTGTAGATGATCGGGCCAGAAGGGGAGAAGGCACTGGCCCACGGAGCTTGGGAAAGGCCAAAAAGGAAGGCTTTGCAGGAGGTGACCCAGCCTCAGGGTCTCCTGAACTCTGAGGCCTAATCCTCTGTAATGGCCTGTGTTGGAGAGTCTTTGTGAGGCCAATGAAAGGAGGTGGGCCCCAGGAGGGATCTTGCCCCTCTTACTCAGAGGGGCTTGAGTGGCTTCTAAAGACTGGGTGGGGAGAGGACACACTTGGCTGGAAGGCTGCTGCCTGTCACAAAAATGGGGTGCAAAGAGGGGCTAAAGGATTTCCATTGTTTTGGGTTTTGCCCCTACTCCCTTCTCCTTTGGGCCCTCCCCCCATACCCCCCGCCCTGGTCCTTTGTAAGAGCCACAGGAACGACACCTAGGTTCCTAAACCTGGCCCTGGGGTCCCAATCCAGATCTAGCAGGAATCAGAAATAAGTGATTTATTTAAAATAGAATTCAAAAACTGAGAAACTGGAAAAGGCTGGGTGTTTCCAGATAATATAGTAATGTTTTAGAGAGCAGTCTAGTGTCACACAGACTGGAGTTCGAACACAGAATTAATCCGGCCGAGGCTCAGGTCTCTCAGTCTGTGGTGAGAATGAGAGCTAAAAAATTTGCTAGCAAAGTGTAGATTTTTTTTTTTTTATTTTTTTATTTTTTTAAAAAAATTTTTTTTTCAACGTTTATTTATTTTTGGGACAGGGAGAGACAGAGCATGAACGGGGGAGGGTCAGAGAGAGAGGGAGACACAGAATCGGAAACAGGCTCCAGGCTCTGAGCCATCAGCCCAGAGCCTGACGCGGGGCTCGAACTCCCGGACCGCGAGATCGTGACCTGGCTGAAGTCGGACGCTCAACCGACTGCGCCACCCAGGCGCCCCAGCAAAGTGTAGATTTTTACTAAATGGTGGCTACTGAAGGAGTGTGAGTAGTCACCCAGTCCTCATTCCTTGGATGAAGAAAGCAAGTCCCAGAGAAGGGAAGTAACTTGGGGAAGGTTGCACAGCAAGTTAAGAGCAGGGCTCAACTGAAAACACTTTGCACTGGCCACTCAACACCAGTGCCGCCAGAGGAGCTCTGTTGGGCAAAGTCCATCTTTATTTTCAAAGCAGGATTTGTGGTGTGCACAAATTGGGAGACAGTATCACACGTGCCGGAGAGATGAAAAAAATGACCGCATGTTCCCTTTGGAATATTGTGATCATATTTCTGGATGGTGTTTTCTGTGGAGCAGAAATGAAAAACCATAATTTCTACCCCAAGAGCTGACATGCTGGGTGGTTATTACTGCTTCAGCATGGAGGGGCATAGAGACTAGCTCTCCTTCTGGAAGGAATTAATTGGAACGGGAAGAGAGCTTGAATGAGAGCTGGAAAGGAGCTGTCGTTCTTGGAGCCCCAGGCCACCAAAGTCAGGGATCTCCATTGTGATTAGAAATGAATTTGGTATGGTTTCTTAATTGAATTCTTGACCGTTGGATTTGGTGGTAGTGGGGGGTGTCTTCTATTTTGTGTGATGAATCTGATACCTTGCTCAGTCGGAGGTCATGAGAGACTTTTCTAGAGTATGAATGACTATTAATATAACCGTTAATTAACATATATTTAATATTGCCATTAATAAAATTGACAATGCCTACCCCTTGCATAATCTCCGGTGAATCTTGTGAAGCTTTGAAGACAGACGTATTTTTATCACTTGTATTTTTCAGATGAGGAAATTCAGGCTCAAAGGTAACTTGCCAAGTGTCATTAGCCTCGGAAGGAGCTATGGTGGCCACTGGGCATTACTCTGAGATGTGAGGCATTCTTGGAACTCACCTCAAGAATCCTCAAGCATGGAGTCAGTCAACCTGATGCTTGCTGCTTTAGGGGTGCGGAGAGTGCAGTAGGGCTTACCTGTTCTTTTAGATGGTAACTCAGCTGGTGGCTGACTGATTTTCCTCTCGTGCAAGGAGCCCGGACCCCTTCTGCCACTCCTCTGTCATTCAATGCAGGGCAGGTATGTCTGTGCATGGTGGTCTACACATTCCCCTCATATAATCCTTCGTGAACTGATACCCCCTAATTTCGCCACCATAATGGAGGTTTTTCTTTGCTCCCCATTCCTAAAGTTTTGGTTCCTGCTTTGTCCTCCTGTTTCTATCACTGAGGTTCAGCTTTGCTCCAGTCTTTAGCAGACATTGTTGGCAGCCTGGAAGGTTGGAGTAAGCTGAATCCTTCATGAAGGACCTGTGGAATTAAGCAACCCTGTTAACACCCCCCATCCAAGCATTCCCTTAGTGTTTGAGTCACTTGGATTTTTTCCCCCTAGTACTTGCAGCCAAAAGCATCATCACTGATAAAGGACAACATCTCAATAATTGGTCTACTTTCCCAATCCCTTCCTAAGACTTTGCTTTTGACCCCTCAAAACTCCCCATTTCCTGAGACCCTTTCTTCTCAGGAGCATAACCCTATTCAACATCCCTGGAGAAGGGCTGGGAGTGAGGCTGGGGGACACTGAAAGGTCACAAAAATTGCTGCCCTTCTATTACTTTCTCTTGTCTGTTTACCCAGAACACTTGCTTTAATGTCTTTTAAAGAATGCTACTTTTGGAGAAGGGACCTAGGGCAGAAAACATCACTGCCTCTATTGTTTCCTCCCTACTGTTCTTTCAAGCAAACATTTCCCTAGAATTGCCACAAATCCGATTAGAATGCAGTCCCTTCTCCCTCCCTCCATGTATCTTACCGCCTTCTCCTGGTGTGTATATGGACAGTGCGGCCTACCCTCTGGTGCACGTCCCTTCCTGCCAGATGGAGCCTCCACTGTTACTTCTGTGCTAAGGTTGCTCTTGCTGCCTGGCCTTTGATTACGGGCTGATGCCAGGTATCTCCCCACCGACCCCTTCTGACTGAGAGAACAAGCTCAGTTCGTGGGCTTGTGGGTTCATGGACTCAGTCCTTCATGCTCACGTGTTGAAGCCCTAACCCCCCAGTGTGACTCTGTTTGCAGAAAGGGCCTTCACAGAGGTCACCAAGGTTAAGTGAGATCATAAGCATGGGGGCCCTAATCCAGTATAATTGCTGTCTTCATAAGAAAGGGAAGAGACACCAAAGATGCCCGCACAGAAAAGGCCATGTGAGGATACACAAGAAGTTGGCCGTTTGCAAGCCAAAAGGAGAGCCCTGGAAGGAATCAACCCTGCTGACACCTTGACATTGGCCTTCAGGTTTCCAGAACTGTGAGAAAAGTTATTTCTGTTGTTTAAACCTTCCAGTCCCTAGCATTGTTTTCCTGAGCAAACGAATATATCAGTTGTGCTTTTATTCCATATCTGATACCTGGGGTTTATTGTCAGACATCATTCAATTTTTTCCTTGATTCCTTCTTTCATACTTTTATTTACTTATCAGCTAGAAAGGTAGTAGAGCATAGTATGGGATTCCCCAATATATGTGTCATGGAATACTAGTCCTGCAAGATAGTGTGTGCAGAATGGGCTCTTAGGTCATATGGTATGCCACACCCCTGTTTGTAGTGTCTGCTTTGATATTAAAGGCTCTGAGAAGGACTGCAGGAGAGAAACTTGTCTAAGGTTATTTAAGTGCTCATTTATAACGCTGAGATTTGACTCGGTGTCTATCCCTTTATTGACTAACATCTACAAATATCCATGAAGCTTGTGGTGAGAAAGGCTGATCTTGGTTTTCAAAAGCAAAGCCTTGAAGTCGGATAGTTCTGCCAGTTAATTGGTGAAACTTCATTTTCTCATCTGCTGAAGGGGCTAATAGTCACTTATCTGGGGTACTGCTGTGAGAGTCCAGTGGGAGAATCTATGTAAAGGGCCAACACGGTATGGTTCTATTGCTGTTCCTTCATCGTCTCCCTTTCTTCAGGCATTCAGTAAGTACATATTTATTGAGTGCCAAAGGGCACAGCTCTTTCTGGGTGGAAATACTCTGGGTGTCTTGCCTTTCTTGCTGCTCTGAGCTGTGCTGAGATCTTATAGACTTGGGAAAACTCAAGCTCTACCTCCTATAGTTTTTTTCCTCATGCTGTTTCTTATAAATGATGGCATGATTCCAGGGCTTCTCTGACCTCACGCTGGCCACTGGGGAGCATGTAGTGTGTACTGTGTGGGCACCTGCCTCTGTGGAATGTGAAAGTCAAAGCCTGCAGTGGTGCATCCGGGACCAGGGAGCCGGGTTTCCCCACAGCATCATCCCTGTCAGCACCTGACCAGCTGTGCTGCAGGTCTCTTGGCTTGAAAATTCTGGAAATTCAAGGCCCTTTGTAACTTTCGTGTGGCAATAATCAGAATTAACTCCTTATGAGTAGATAATATTCTGACTGAATCATAATGCACAGAAAATTCAGGAGTGCGTGGGTGGCTCTGTCAGTTAAGCATCCAACTTTGGCTCGCATCATGATCTCCTAGCTCGTGGGTTCTAGCCCTGTGTTGGACTCTGTGCTGACAGCTCAGAGTCTGGAACCTGCTTTGGATTCTGTGTGTGTGTGTGTGTGTGTGTGTGTGTCTCTCTCTCTGCCCCTCCCCTGCTCTCTGTCTCTCTGTTTCTCTCTCTCTCTCTCAAAAATAAATAAACATTTTAAAAATATGTACAAAAAGAAAAAAGAAAATTCTACCCAGTCAGAAGTTACTGAGAGAGTCAGTTTTGCCAAGGACACCCGACGTGAGAGGCTCTGTGTTAAAGCCTTTCACTTACCTTGTCTCATTTAATCATCATAAATGACCCAATTATTATCCTAGTTTTTACAGATGAAGAAAAGAAACTGAGGCACAGGGAGGTTAGTTTGCTCAGTCCACACAGCTCGGAAGTAATGGTGCCAGCATTTGATTGTGGGCAGTCTGACTCCAGAGCCCAGGCTCTTCCTAACCACTGTGGTCTTTTCAACCCAATTAATTACTACTTTAAGTTTACAGATGTGGAAACTGAGGCTCAGAGGTGAAATTATTTGACCAAGCCACACAGCTAGTAAATGCTAGAGCCAAAACCTGATCGCAAGTCTCTCTGGCTCCAGAGTGTTCACGCTTTTTTATAGGAGAATAGCTCCTCTCTGCTTTGTGGTTCCACATGCAGCACTAACATATGTCACATGCAGGAGCTGGCTGAAGTCTTGAAGCCGTCCTCTGTACCGTGATTTACTAGTCCCCCCACATACAGGTGGTCTGAGCGGAGTTGGAGTTGAAGTAACTCGCCAAGACCACACAGCTCTATGTATGGGAGCCTGGGGTCTAGTCCTCCTGTTATGTTTGGGCTCTAGCCCGAAACACTCTTCCTCTCTCTTCCTTGCTAATTCTTCTCATCACTCAGATCTCACATCAAATGCCACCTTCTTGGGATGGCTTCTCTGGCCCTTCAAACTAGTTCAATATCCTCTTTTGGTGGTTTGTAGAGCATCCCTTAGTTTTCTTTCTCACTTTTTTTTTCTCATTTGTTTTTAACTTGAGAGAGAGAGAGAGAGAGAGAGCAAGAGCACAAGTGGGGAAAGGGGCAGAGGGAGAGACAGAATCTTAAGCAGGCTCCATGCTCATGACCCTGGGATCATGACTTGAGCCGAAATCAGAGTCTGATGCTCAAACGACTGAGCCAACCAGGTGCCCCCTTTTTTACTTCTAAGTTATCTATTTGTGTGATTATTTTTAAAAAATGCTTATTTATTTATTTTGAAAGAGAGAGAGCATGCATGGGCAAGCACCCAAGTTGGGGAGGGGCAGAGAGAAAGAAAGAGAATTCTACAGTCTCCGTGCTGTCAGCACAGAGCCCCACGCGGGCTCAGTCTCATAGACCTCGAGATCATGCCTTGAGCTGAAATCAAGAGTTGGATGCTTAACCAGCTGAGCCACCCAGCCTCCCCTATTTGTGTGATTATTTTATACGTATCTGCCTTTCCCTAGAATGTCCACAATATGAGGCAGAACTCACATCAGTGTTGTACAATAGTACCTCCAGTGTTTAATACAGTTTTTAGCATATGGCTAAAAGTGGTAGTTATTATTATATATAACAAATATGTCTATGTGTATGTTTACATATGTATATGTATATGTATATGTATATGTATATGTATATGTATATG
>NW_024412417.1:37439004-37441381 GCF_014898765.1 Herpailurus yagouaroundi | reverse complement strand
ATATGTATATGTATATGTATATGTATATGTATATGTATATGTATATGTGTATGTATAGGTGTATATATTAGGCTCATCCACTCCTCCTCCTAATGCATCAATTTCAGAAAGGTCATTTAGCAGCGTGATTGTTGCAGCTCCCTGATTTCTTGCTCTTGCAGACATTGCTAATCAATCACCATACTCTCTTCTGCTGAGTGTCTGGGGAGTCTCAAAACTCCTCTCAAGGCAATGCTCCAAGCAGCCACAATTGATTAATTGGACTTGGCCCCCAAAATGAAACCTGGCCATCGCATATGGGGAAACTATTCTCATCTATTCCCTACAGTCATATAGTCCTAGTTTTCTGCATTTGAAATCACTTGGAGAATTAAAAAAAAATACTGATTTTTTTGGGGGTCTTGTTCAAGAGATTCTGATCAACTCGGCCACAGTCACTGGCTGGCCAAATGGTATCAATTCTGGCCAGCTCTTGTCTGAATTTCATTTTTCCTTGTGTTGTTTATTTTATGTGTAGTGTGAAATAACTCTATTGAGGAAAATACAGAGTTGAGGGCATTGAGTATACAGAAATGGTGGAAAGATTGGTCTCGATTCTCAGTAGCCCTCTCACTAATGTAGGAGACAGAGCAGCATAAAGAACCCTTGAATAGCAGATTGTTATGAAGCTAATTTATAGATGCATGAAAGCACAAGGGATTATGTGGCAAAGGAAGAGAGAAACTCTACCTGGGAGTATCTGGAAAAACATTCTGAAGGAGGTTGGAGCTGCACAAATTCTTGAGGAACAGGTGGGCTGGAAAACCCATGGTGAATCCAAATCACGGAAGACTTGGAATGCCAGGCAGAGCCATGTGGAGCCAATGAAGGAAGGAAAATGACATGGTTTTCAGACTTGATCTTCAGGAAATAAACTTTGGCAGCAAGATGGAGGGTGCTTGGAGAAGGGTGGAAGAGAAGGCTTGGTGTGAAGTCTCTAGTCTAATTTATGATGGTGGAGGGAGTTATATAAGTGAATTGGAGGTGGAATGGGATTTTGGCAATATGGGAGAAATATGGACTGTGACTCAAGAGAAATCTATGAAAATTAATTGTATACTTCCTCTACTTGCTTTGCATTGCACTGTGAGCTCCTTGGAAAAAGATTGCCATTCCTAATCTGGGCCAGGTACTGTGTCAAATATTTTAAGTAGATCTCCTCATTAATCCTCATAGCAATTCCCAGAGTTGTTTCCATTTTGTGGATGAGGATCCTGAAGTCAGAAATATATTAAATGACTTTCCCAGTGTTACACAGCCAATGGCTTGCAGAGTCAGGATTCTAGTTTAACCCTGGAGCACATGCATCGAACTGTGTGATGATTCTGTGTTAATTACTGTTCTATTCCAGTGGTTTCCAGCCACCAAGGATTTTGTGTTCCCTCATTCAGGGGAGACATTTAACCATTCCCGTAGACGGTTTTGCTTGTCTCAACTGGAGTGAGGGGGTTGCTGCATGCACTCAGTGGACAGAGGGATGTTGCTGAAAATCCTACAATGCACAGGATGGTCTCCCCACCACCTCCTCTCCCCCCAGGAAAGAATTATCCAGTCCTAAATGTCAGTGGTGCTGAGGTTCAGAAACCCTGTTCTATTTCTAGGGTCTAACTCAGTGCCTGGCACACAGTTGCATGTATGCTGACTTAAGGAGAGGTCCTGAATATGCATTCATACTTACGTAGTTCTATAAATTTAAATTTATGTGAATATAGCTCCTTACAAATATACCTTCTTTAATCCTGCTGTACTCTTCTGGTCATGAAAATTTCACTGTGTGTGTCATCTTTATTTCCTCTTGAATCTGTAACTTTGGGGCAATGTTTCTAATTTATCCTATTCCAAGTCTTATCTCCTGTAATTATGGTGTCTCCTGGCTTGGCCATCGTCCCGTGGATTGGAATTTCATTTTAAATCCTCCAGTTGCTGTACCGACTTAGAAAAGATTTGGGTTTTTTTGTGTGTTTTCCTTTCTGGTTCCTGCCTCGTCCTGTTGGAATTCATTGCATCACCCTATACTTTCCTTGCTTGATTACATGGTATGGGCTAGCAAGGAGCTTGGCATCTACTTTGGGGGATGGGCTGCCTGCTCTGGCTCACCAGAGAAGCTCCCTGAATAATGAGATCCATGTCAAAACTCACTGAATGAAGTGGCTGTGGCCGGAGCCCTGAGTTCCCATCCATAAAGCAACATATTCCTGAACTTGGGTGATGTGGGCTTGGAAAGTTCCATCCCTTGTCGTAAACCAGCTGAGCCTTTTGCAAATCCATCCTGATTACATTGCCCTGTATCAGGTGTCCAGCGGACAGCTGTTCCTCAAACTCCTCCTCCCCCCCCCCC
>NW_024412417.1:37373938-37438904 GCF_014898765.1 Herpailurus yagouaroundi | reverse complement strand
CCCCCCCCCCCACCCCAGCCCCTGATACACTCTGGGATTTTCTTTCTTTCTCTCTTTCTTTCTTTCTTTCTTTCTTTCTTTCTTTCTTTCTTTCTTTCTTTCTTTCCTTTTTTTTGAATGATAGCCACTTAAGAGCTCTTCTCATTTCCCCAATTCCTAAATTCCACATTTTCAGTCCATTTTGTCATACTTTCTTTTGCTGCGGCTGCAATTAGGGAGAGGGATACCCAGTTGCATTCTTTAGCAATAGGGTCATTATTAGGAAAGAGCTGAGGAGTAAGGGAGTCATCTAGAGATACAGCTTGATGAGAGGTTAATTAGTGTCTCCAGTGATCCCTAAAGTCTGATTGTAGGGGTGCCTGTGTGTGATCCAGCTGGATTCTCCAAAGATGCTCAAGAAGAAACAAGTGAACACAGAGAGTCCTTACGGTTACTCACACCTACGTCTTTACTTCCACTTGACCTTCATGATTGTTTAGGTTGTTGAATACTGTTGTGGGCCATACGTCCACAGACCCATAAAGGCAAGTGTGATCATTAGCTGGAGTTGAGGAGATCCCTCAGGACCACTCTCACACTTAACTGCTCCGGATGTGATTTTATTTGATAAATGATGATGCCATCGGTTTGGAAGCATTACATTATAAATAGCAGGAAAACAAGCTGGAAAGTTCAAAGACAAAGCTTCAACTTCAGATAATGCTCTCACTGAAGACTTGATTTTTTTCCATCTTTCTTCCAGATTTCACACTAAGTCTGTTTCTTTCTTTGTTCCCAAGATGCATACCAACAGCTCCATATCTTCTTGCCTTATCCAGCAAATGTGAAAACTTCTTTCCCTGAGATTTCTCGGTGTAAAGTCTTGAGATTCATTCTGAATTGGCTAAAGTTTTAGAAATGCCCTGAGTCAACTTTCTGGCTAAGTATGGACAGGGCTGAGTGGCATGGCCTGACTTATGATCTCTGTACCAAGGGAGCAGGTGGAAGTCAGACCATTAGCAAAGAGGGTGGTAGGTGGCAAAGAGATAGCCAACCAAAGTCCATTATAAGATTTATGCTTGGTCTTCTGGACATTTGAATATCAGCAAAGTGTTAAAATAATACTTTGACCTCTACCTTCCTTTGTATTTGAGGACCCCCCTCCACTAAATTTCTGACCCTGTGAAACCCATTCACTACCACCGTCTGCAAGGCTGCGGCTCTCAAATCTAGACCTGATTCTTTTTAACTGGGCAGGAATGGTGGTATGATTTTGATAACCATCTTAACTTTAAAGAACTTTAAAGAACTATTCAGAAATATTATTAATGCAAATGCATTCATAAATGCAACCACTTGCATTCATTCATTCTAATATATTTTTATTCTTCATTCTTTTATTCCATCCCATTGGAAAACATAGATTAAATATCTGCCACGTACCAATCACTCTGCAAGATCCTAAGATCCAAGGACAAATAGCACGCTAAACTCAGAGTTTAAAAGGAAGTAAGAGAGACAGGCATATAAACAATTAACAGTCATAAAGGTTTTTTTTTTGGTAAAATTATAAAAAAGTATTTAAAAATAGCCACTTCCCTAAACTCCAAACCACTGTGTTGTGTGTGTGTGTGTGTGTGTGTGTGTGTGCATGTTGCTAGTCAATTTCTATTTCCTACCTACTTTCCTGGTCTAAATGTCTTCAACTTGTCACTATTCTTCACTCTATTTTTAAAAAATATTTATTTATTTATTTTTGAGAGAGAGACAGTGAGTGTGAGTGGGGGAGGGAAAGAGAGAGGGAGAGAGAGAGAGAGAGAGAGAGAGAGAGAGAGAAAATCCCAAGCAGGTTCCATGCTGTCAGCACAGGGCCCAATACGGGGCTCGATCTCACAAACTGTGAGATAATGACCTGCGCCAAAACCAGAAGTCAGACCCTTAACTGACTGAGCCACCCAGGCGCCCCCCCCCCCACCCTTTTTGTGACACCTGTATTTCTTTTACTTATTGGGGTCATCTTGTACTCTACTCCTAGGACTCCACAAAACTAGCCCCAGAACCAGTCAGTGTCATGTACACCTGGGGTTACCTTAACAAACATATGGTTGATGACCAGAAGAACACTGATGCTTTCTAGATAGTGTCTCACTTTCGCTGTGGCATAGACTTCTTACAACAAGGACTTTTGGGTTCTACGGTTGCTAGGAAAGTGAGACATATATCTTTCTTTAATTGAATTTAGATGTTTAAAAGTAAGCTCTTTGCTTCCTTTCTCTTAAGGAAAAAAATGTTTCCCACATGCTTTATGGGCCGTAAGAGTCACACCCAGGCAGTGGGAAGGGAGAGTGATTTGGCGTCAGACTGGTCTAAATTTGGACCCCTGATTTGTGATTCACTGGCTCTGTTACCTTGATTCTTTTTTTTCTTAAATGTTTATTTATTTTTGAGAGAGAGAGAGAGAGCATGAGCCAGGATAGGGCAGAGAGAGAGGGAGGCACAGAATATGAGTGAAGTAGGCTCCAGGCTTTGAGCTATCAGCACAGAGCCCGATGCGGGGCTTGAACTCACAACTGTGAGATCATGACTTGAGCCGAAGTCGGACGTTTAACCGACTGAGCCACCCAGGCTCCCCTGTTACCTTGATTCTTAATCTCCATGAACCATAGATCATTTTCCTGTCAAACAGGAGCACAATTCCTACCGCACAGATAGTGGAGAATTTCACGTTAGATGTATGAGAGAGCACGTAGCACAGCATTTGGGGTATGGACAGCTTGGTTGTACTTTATTTCCTCTCCATTTCTTCTGTGCTATTTCTTTTTTCCTTTTGACCCAAACAGCCTAGTGACTGTTTAATAATGGGTCACAAGGTCCTGGGGGGTAAGAAAGCTTTAGGAAGGGACTTTTACCATGTTTTAATGCTGCCATTTGTCTTGTGATGTAAATGACTATATATATAGATATATACCTATATCTCTCTCTCTCTATCTATATCTATATCTATATATATTTAAGTTCTAACAAATATGCAGCCAATATAATTTTTATCATTAATCAAATATGTTGCAGGAGTGCCTGGGTGGCTCAGTTGTTTAAGCGTCCAGCTTCGGCTCAGGTCATGATCTCGCAGTTCGTGAGTTCGAGCCCCGTGTTGGGCTCTGTGCTGACAGCTCAGAGCCTGGAGCCTGCTTTGGATTCTGTGTCTTCTCTCTCTGCCTCTCTCCTGCTCATGCTCTGTCTTTCTCTCAAAGATAAATAAACATTAAAAAAATTTTTTTTAAAAAGTATGTTGCCATGAAAATGAATATGGCAAATGATGGGCTGTTGTCTTCTTAAGCAAAGTGACATATTCTGAACATATGTAGCTAAGGAAGCTCTCACACAGTGTCCTAGTGTGTCCCTGAGTGGTTTGTAATGTTAGTCGACCAACAAGGAAGTAATTATTATCATCAAATGTATCGAAAGAAAACAGTATTTATTCAGCAGCTTCTATGAGCTAGGGAGTGTGCTATGTGCTTTCTGCCTTCACATACATTTTTTAATCCTCCCTAATAAAATATCCCAGATTCTTGGACTTCAGTGTCAAGGGAAGAATGAGATATTGCTCTTACCATTGCAAGCTTTTCTGCTTCATCACTGGTATCTTTAGCAGTTGTTGTGGGAAATCTCTCCAAAAAGCCAAGCATAACAATTGGTAATGCTTCACACATAATGGGCCTATTTGCCGATAAGGTTACAGTTGGCTTCTCACAGCCTTTCCAAGAAATGTAGACTTTTACATTGTGTGTTTATTTATCTGGACCTTGACTTCCATGTTCATTTTACAAAATCTGAATTTGTAACAATTTCTTAAAAACTACCCTGTTTACAGAATACTATGCTTTTACCAGTTACCATTTCATTTTCTACTACTTTCCTACAAATAAGGCAAATCCCGTGAAGTTAGCTGATGGTTCTGTGGTTCTTGCTACCAAAAAAGTCTCCTAAATTCATCCACATTTCCCCATTTTCTCTTCCAAGGTTCTGATGGCTGGTATTTCGCACTGCATGGCTACAATGGCGAGGGATCGTTTGGAGTCCTTACTAGGTACCAAACACTGTTTGGGGTACTATATGCCAATTATTGCACTTAATTGCTCCTGAGAACATCGTTGGAAGTAGGAGGCATTTGTGAACCTATCTTCAGATGTGGAAACTGAGGTACCAAGAAGTTCAATATTTTCCTCACCGCTTGGAAGTGACATAGCTAAGAATCAAATCTAGGCAGTTGGACCCTAGATCTCATGCTTTGGACCACCACCTGCTTTTATCACTCCAACATTTATGCAGGAGTTTCCTAACTGGTTTCATTGCATCCACTCTTTTTTAAAAATTATTTTTTAATGTTTATTTTTGAGAGAGAGACAGAACACAAGTGGGGGAGAGGCAGAGAGGGAGGGAGACAGAATCCGAAGCAGGCTCTAGGCTCTGAGTCGGCAGCACAGAGCCCGACGCCGGGCTCAAATCCATGAACTGCAAGATCATGACCTGAGCCGAAGTCAGACGCTTAACCGACTGAACCACCCAGGTGCCCCTCACCGCACCCACTCTTGACCTTCTAGGAATCTCTATCCTGCAGCTTGTTCTAAGCTCATTCCAATCATATCATCTTTTTTTTTTTTAAGTTTATTTATTTTGAGAGAGAGAAAAAGTGGGGGTGGGGCAGAGAGAGAGAGGGAGGGAGAGAGAATCCCAAGCAGGCTCCCTACTATCAATGTGGAGATGGATGCGGGGCTCGAACTCAAACTGCAAGATCATGACCTGAGCCAAAGTTGGATGCTTAACCCACTGAGTGACCCAGGTGCCCCTGATCATATCATCTTCTTGCTTGAAACTCCTGATGCCTTTCTTCTGCCTTACGTTTCAAGTCCAGACTCATCATGGCCCATAAGACTCTGACGGTCTGTCCTTACCTTCTCTCCAGACTCATCTTGTTATGGTCAGTCTTTCCATCGGCCGTGTGATTGATTATGTAGTGGATTGTGTAGTGCTTTGCCCTTTCACAAGGGCCCCTGCAAAAGCAGACTTCTACCTGGATTTTTCTCCTTGTACTATTGTGTTCTGAGATTTGCATATTACTGCTAAGACTGTCTCTAAATCTTGGACATTGATGACTCCTCCCCTTGTTTTCTTCCTTCCTTCCTGATTCTTCCTTTTCACCTCCCAATGGACTTCTTGCCTACTTCCCTGTACCTCAGGGACCTACCTCCAGTTCCTGGTTCCCCCCCTCACAACCCCCCATCCATCCCATTCTCAACACAAACTCTTCCTTGGTTAAGCAAACCTATGGCTTAAACTAACGCTGCTGTAGATTGATTCCAAATACTATTCTCAAACTCTGTGCCAGGATTTAGATGTTTGTATTTAGCTGATTTCTAGATGTCTCTTCTGGAAATGTGCACAGAAACTTCAAATTCAACATGTCCAAAACTGTGTTAATGGTCTTGTCTTGTAAGCTGCCAACTGCTCTTGTATTTCTACCATCAGTGGTTTTTCTATCCACCCAATCATCTGTACCAGCAACTTCAGGGTCATCCTTGATGTTTCTCTGTCATTTGCCATGTCTTCGAGTGCTGGCAATTCAATCTCTAAAGTGTCTGTTGAGTGTGCTTTGTCTTCTTCATTCCTGTTTTCTTCGACTCAGTTTAGACATATTTCATCTCTTATCTGAAATATTGCAAAAACCACCCTAATGGTTTACCTTCTAGTCAGTTCTCCATGCTATTCCTAGCAGGAGAAATCACATCAAAGGGCTTAACTTACTGTGCTCAGTGTCTCTGAGAAGCAAGGATCACCCCACTGAACTGGAAGTGGCAGTGACAGACTATCAGTGACGTGGTGACATAAAGCCCCTGACCTAGTCCTGGCTGCTTCACTGAACCCTAGAAGTTTCTAGGTTAAGAATGACAACAGCAGTGGAAAAAGCAACAGGGAAGTAGCTGTCACCATCTTCCTATGACGACTTCCAACATTTATGGCACTTTGACTATGTATTTGGCCCAATTCAAACATTTTTTTAAAGTTTATTTATTTATTTTGAGGGAGAGAGAGAGAGAGAGACAGAGAGAGAGAGAGAAAGAGAAGGGGCAGAGGGAGAATCCCAAGCAGTCTCTGCACCATCAGTGCAGAGTCCAACAGGAGCTCAATCCCAAGAACCGTGAGATCGTGACCTGAGCTGAAATCAAGAGTCATATGCTCAACCGACTGAGCCACCCACGTGCCCTGGACCCAGTTCAAATTTTATATAAATCTTATTTAATCTCACATTCATCTGAGAGTGACCCTTGATATAGCAGTGGATTTATAAAGAAATCTGTACCTTCTTAACAAGACTCGGATTCTCTTTGGAAATCCAATCCCATTGGTGGGTGCAGTATTGGTGGGATTTTATATCAAGTACCCGCCCCTCCCCTGGCAAGGGGTAGTTACTTGACTCAAGCAAGGCCAATGTACTTTCCAGTGGAACTTTAAATCTTAAAGGATGACAGAATGGAAAAAATTTTTGGGGGCTCATTTACTTCTGAGGTGGCACCTCTATGAGATGGTTTAGTAGTCTTTTCAAGCAGATCCTAAATGCCAGGCTGATTTCTGTCCTGATGCATGCTCTATTTCTAAGTCTGGCTCTCCAGCCTCTAACCTTCTGTCCATTCTGTGCATTGATTAAATATCTTGCCAATGAATTCTTCCTTGTTTTTCTTCCTCCTCCTTTAACTTCACTTAGCCAAAGTGGGTTTCGATTGCCCGCAACCAGAGAACCCCAACTGATGCCGAAATCATCCCACGAAAACCTTTTGCTATAGAGGTAGGAAAATTGAGGTCTCTCTGTAACTTGCCTCAGGTCGCGTGGGGAGTTAATAGCAGAGTCTTTATGTAAAGGATATTTTGCCATTCCTGGTCTAGTATTCTTTGGCTCAGAGTGGCTCAAGAATGATCCTGAGGCCCAGAGTTCCTTGGTTTGAATACTTGGTTCCATGATATGTTTATCTTTGTGACTTTGGATAAGTAACCTAATCTCTTTCTGCCTCTTGTTTTCTCACTCATAAAATTTGGAGAATAATAGCACCTACCCTGTGTGGTTGTTGTATAGATCATATCGTGTAATGCTATATGAAACATAGTCAGAGAGATACACATGTTAGTAATTACTATTGTTGTTTTCACTGCACCCACTGGCCACTGTAGGAATATTGTTGCTGTTATAAATAGTTTGTTTGCAGCACTGGTGAGGAATATTTTAACTGTATTATCCTAGTCTTTTTTAGTTAGAGAACTCTAATTCAGATATCCAAAGTGCCCTCTCCGCAGATGGCCAGGAAGGGTGCTGGTGGCTTGGTAGCAGAGAGTTTATTCCGTCTCTTTTTTACTCTGAAAAAAAATATCATTAAAAAGGACTGTTATTTTCTTCTTCTTTTTTCTAACCAATGAAATAGACATCAAAGTACAGAGTGTTTGACAAGAGGACCAGTTGGTTCCATTCAGGGGCACATTATGAATTGTTCGTTTTTGACAGGGGGAACAATTCGTTACATTTTGTTTATGTAGCACCTCCCGAGGGTCCATTTCTAAGTGGTTCACAAAAGGCTTGTTCTCACTGGAACACGCTTGTCCTTTAGCGTTCCCAGGGACTGAAGATCATGTGTGCAAATAAAATAAACTCACCCTGAAGGCCAGTAATTTAGATTAATAAAGAGCTATGTTTATGCAACTCCATTAACAAAATTCTGCATGGCAAGTTGAACCCAATTTTCTCAGACAGCACAACCATTTCTAAACAAGACTTGATGAAGAATGGCTAGTTTTTTGGGTATACAAAGTAAGGAGAAGGTCTTTTCATAGTCCTCAGACCCCCAGGATGATTTCTGTGACCTCTGCTTTTCAGGAGACCACTCAGAGGTTGAAGCAGCTTGAATTTGGAAGACTCTGTATCTGTAGAAATTAAGTCAGACCCCTCTCTCCATCCCATCATCTTCCCATCCTTCCATCACACATGCACTTCTTTTTAAGAAATCTCTCACAGATGTGTAAGTAGTAGAATCTAGACTCTTTTGTTTATATCTGGGTGTTCCAACAGGAGAGCCAGGAGAGGCAGAAGAGACTCGTTATATACCACCCAGTGGGTCCTAATAATAACCATGTGAGTAGCACTTTCTTTAATTCTCTATGCCTTCTGGAAGAGTGAAGGCCCAGAGCAGTTCCAAAGCTTGCCCAAAGGAAAGGAAGCTCCCATTTACTGGGTACCTTTTACATAGCGGACATGATGTGAGAGGTTTTCATATTAGTGATTTATTGCATTGTCTAGAGAACACTGAAATGTATGTGTGTGTTCATTTGATAGATACAGAAACAGAGGGCACTGAAGAGTCACAGAACAGCTGATATCACTAGGAAGCAGGAGGCTGAAAAGTCTATGGTCTTCCTATGGCCTCATGTTGCCTCCCCAGAGACCACCTACGGTCAAGGCCCTCACCCTCTGCCAACCCCAGTCCTTCTGTGACATCCTGGCTTTCTTCCCCTTTTCCTCCAAAATGTCAATAAGAAGGGTCAGAAAGGAAAACCACAGCGTCCACACAAATAGCTGAGGGAGGGCTAGGGTGTGAGAAAAGTCCGTCGGAGTGTGTGGTCGTATGAAGATAACGTTTTCCACCAGGGCTGGGAGCCCAGGGAACGTGTGTCTCCTCCAGGGCTGCCTTTTGCACTGGTGTTTCCTGAATGGTGGTTGATCAGCCTTTCCCTCCTCATCTACACCTCGGTTCAGCGGTGATGGAGCAGGCGCCTCCTGTGCTCTCTTCTGTGCCGGTTCTCAGCAGTTCCTTTCCTTTCTGGATGTCTGCCTCCCTTGACTTCAGTTCCTGTCTCCACGTAGGTGACCCCACACCTGGACCTGCCGCCTAGGCCTGTGTCTTGAGCACCACCCCTCCCGCTCATGAAGGTGTTTGATGGCCCCCTGCATCTGCGTGTGGCCACTGATGTGCCCTACTCTTGCACTCTGTTCCAGAAGACAGGGGGATCCACACCTACTGTCTTCTAGTCACAACAGATTAAGATAGCTATCAACTCACTTAGTACACAGTCTGGTTTTTTTTGGATACCTCCGTGAGCACCAGCCAAGTGTGCTCAGGGCTAGCATGCAAAATGTAGAAAACAAAGTCCTAATTTCTGTGAAACTTCCAGTCCATGATGGTATATTCTAAATGTGTTGGGGGATGGGGTGCTACTGAGGGGATCAGCCAGACTTCCCTTCGTGTAGTGCTTATTCCTCTATTACAACCCTGCTTTCTTCTGCCTGTTGTATGGGTTGTTTTCTACACATCTGTCACCCACTTTTGCATGGAGCCCCCAGATACTCTCTTAGTCGTCTCTGAGGCCTTCCCTGCTCCAGCACGCTGGTACGGTACCGAGTGGGTCCTCAATAAGTACACTTGAATAAATGGATGAATTTAGAGGCCAAGATGTGGGTGAGGAGAAAATCCATCCCTTGCTAACTGCTGGAGTGGGACAACCTATCCCTTACTCAGCAGTACTGTTAGAGGTAGTACTTAAATATTGGTTGTACTTTAAAACATGTTGTATCTATACTTAAAAAATTTTTATTATTATTTTTATTTTAGAGAGGGAGAGTGTGTGAGTGGGGGAGAGGGAGGGAGGGAAAGAGAGAGAGAGAGAGAGAGAGAGAGAGAGAGAGAGAGAGAGAGAATCCAAGCAGGCTCCATGCTGTCAGCACAGAGCCTGATGTGGGTCTTGATCCCCCCACCCTGGGATCATGACCTGAGCTGAAATCTAGGGTCGGATGCTCAACCAAGCTGAGCCACCCAGGAGCCCCGAAACATGCTGTATTTGTGAAACCAGTTCCTTGGAATAAAGGAAGAACTGGTAACATATTTCAAGGGTTTATCCTTATGCTAGGCATTGTCTGAACACTCCTGTGCAATCTGGTTTCATCCGCCCATAGGTTCTGGGAGGTAGCATTATTATCCTTGCTTTAGAGGTAAAGATACTGAAGCTTAGAGAGGTTAGGTACTTACTGAAGGTCGTATGGCTAGTATGCAGCCGAGCTGCGTATGGCCTGTCTTAATCCAACGCTTGTGTGTTTTCAGAGCCTGCCCTGTAATATTTCCAGTTCATTAAAAGCTGAAATAGGTATCTGGCTGAAGGGTCAATCATCACTTAATGTCATTCAATTTTCTATTATCTCAGGTCCTCCAAAACCCTTGAATTGTCACGGTGAAGGGAGTCTCAACCCTGACAGACATGGGTGTATTATTTCTATATTTTTACATGTTTAGGAAACAAATTTTTCAAGGAAGAAGGTGGACTTTTCAGCTCTTTCTGGCAGAGCCGAGCGTTGGTTAGGATGATGCCGATCAATGCGCGTCCATGGGGTGTCAGTTCTCTCCACAGGCTCCTATCTGTCTGTGGCCACCATCAATAAAGCCCTGTAAGCAGATCTGTACGTTTGGGGCCCGGCTGGCGAGGCACGTGCCATGAAGCACCCCCTCCCCGATAATCGAACTCTTGTAAGCTGCGTTGAATGAGATTCTTTCTCCCAGGAGAAGTATATGTTTGTTTGTTGGCATGGTCCTAAATGACTTAAAGAAAAATGCCGGAAACCAGTACCGCGTTCTTCCCTGAAAGGAACATTGGCCCTTTGTTCAAGAAATGCATTTGCAGAACGGCTTCTGAGTAAGTCCTTGGAAGTCCTCACGGTTTATATGTCTTTGTAAGCTCCTGGCATTGAAGGACTGAGGTTTTTCTTTTGCTTTTTTCTCCCCCAATGAATCCAACATTGTATTGAACACACTCTCACTCAATTTTGATAAAACCAACAACTCACAAAGCCAACTTGAGTGGAAAGAGTCGGAGCATGAGTAAAATTCACTATTGTCGGAGGCTGTTTAGTGTTAAAAGGTTAGAAATGTGGGTATTGAGGCTGGAGCCCCACTATTTTCTTACATCCTTTTTGTTCTGGAATAGCATCATGTTTGTTTTAGTAACTGCACTGCTGTTTGGATAGACAGCGGTTGAAAGTATTTTCTCTGGCACCTGTACGTAGTTTGCCTTTTGTTTTTCTCCACAGGTCTGTGAGCTGACTGTGCGGGAGGCCGTGTGGGCCCTCAGGAGTCTAGGGCTTTATGGTAAATGGAGGCAGGTATAAACCTGGCTTCCTTGGCTACTCTCTCTGACCGTGATGCGGGGGAAGTTCTTCATCTCTCCGAACCTCACTTTCCTCCATCTGCAGAATGGAAAGAATATGGCTGTTTATTCTACATGGTTGTGTTGAGGATTAAAGATGAGGTGAGTTGCCTAACACGGTCACAACAGAGGTATTTAACCAACATCTGCCTGCCACCTCTCTCACCTGCTCTGCAAGGTTAGGATCCTGACTGGCCAGGAAGTTAATGGACAAGGTGTATTAGTCTGCTCCAGCTGCTGTAACAAAGCACCACAGACCATATTGCTGACACAACAGGAATTTATTTCTTCACAGTATTGGAGGTGCGAGTCCAAGATCAAGGTGTTGCAGGGTTGCTTTCTTCTGAGGCCTCTCTCCTTGGCTTGTAGTTGGCTTTCTTCTCCTTCCATCCTCACTTGGTTTCCCCTCTCTGTGTGTCTGTGTCCTGCTCTGGTCTTATAAGGACACCAGTTATATTGGATTGGGTCCCGCCCTGATCACCTCATTATAACTTAATTAGCTCTTGAAAGACCCTGCCTCCACATTCTGAGGTCCTGGGGGTTATGACTTCAACATACAAATTTTACGGGGACACAACACAGCCTGTAACATGAGAGGAGTCTGGTTGGCACCAGTGAGAATATGTGGCTGATTCTGCATAGAAAGAACAGTTAGTTCCCCCATTCTTCCTTCTCCAGATTCTCTGCATGGGGAGCATGTAAGACGGCACTTGATTATTCCCCCCGACTTTTTGTTTGGTCTGAGTCCCATTCTCTGCCTCATTATCCAAACCAGACAGAAAACCTGTTCAGCTCAGAATGTTTCCGCCACGTTTGTGGCTCCCAGCTCTTGTGTCACCACGGTGGACACACGACAAATACTTAGAGTTTGTTCACTGCATTGGCCATGTATCTTGGAATATATAGCAGTGTATGCATACACTATAGCTAGGTTCTCAGTAAATGTTCATGTGTTTTTTCAGCAAACATGTATTGAGCCTGAATAATACAGTCTTTGCTCCCAAGGAGCTCATTCTCCACTGGGGAAACAGACTAATAAATGTCATTTCAGATTAATAAACCTAATTGCTTTGAAGTGGGACAAGGTAGTCGAACGAGCCTACAGGAGCATAGACAGGATGGGGGTTGAAGTTTGGGAGGAGAGGCAGGTGGTCTAGGAAGGCTAGAATTCTAGAGTCTTGCTACTGAAAGCGTGTTTCACAGATCAGCCTCATGGCATCACCTGGGACCTTATTATAAATGCTGAGTCTCAGGCTCACCCTGTGGAATCAGAATCTGCTCTGCTCCAGGACCTGCAGCCCAGACATTAGAAACTACAGTGCCCACGTGGGATAGAATGTAAATGAGTACTGGTGCAGCCGCTCTGGAAACCAGTACAGAGGCTTTTCAAAAAATTAGAAATAGAGCTACCCTGTGACCCAGCAATTGCACCACTAAGTATTTATCCAAAGGATACAAAAATGCTGATTTGAAGGGACACATGCGCCCCAGTGTTTATAGCAGCTCTATCCACAATAGCCAAGTTATGGAAAGAGCCCAAACGTCCATCAACCGAGGAATGAATAAAGAAGATGTGGCATATATTATATACAATGGAATATTACTCAGCCATCAAAAAGAATGAAATCTTGCCTTTTGCAACAACATGGATGGTACTGGAATGTAATATGCTAAGCAAAATAAGTCAGAGAAGGAGAAATAGCGTATGATTTCACTCATATGTGGAATTTAAGAAACACCACAGGAGACCATAGGGGAAGGGAAGGAAAAAGAAGATAAAAACAAAGAGGGAGGCAAACCATAAAAGACTCTTAAATACAGAGAACAAACTGAGGGTTGCTGGAGGGGAGGTCTGTGGGGCGATGGGCTAAATGGCTGATGGGCACTTGTTGGGATGCACGTGGGGTGTTATATGTCGGGAATGAATCACTAAATTCTACTTCTGAAACCATCATTACACTATATGTTAACTAACTTGGATTTAAATAAAATTTAAAAAATTATGAGAAATTATGGAGAGTTCTCTAAAATTAAAAAAAAAAAAAACAAAACAACCCAGATGTAAATGAGTGCAATAGGTGAGTGTAAGAAAAATCACAAAGCTCTCCATCTATATTTTATTTGCCCATGTTTTTCCTGGAGCTTTGGTGTGGCAGAGACACAACTGAGTGCTCCCCTTTTGTACTCTAGAGTTATTGTCAGAGGTGGCTATCCGGTTGAAATGCACATTTCCCTGACTACCTGGCATCTAGTGGGGTCATGTGGCTAGTTCTTACCAATAAGAGCACACTAATGAGGTATGTGAGGATGTGACAAAGGTCCCCTCTGGGCTGGGGCTTTTAGTAAGCAGATAGGGGTTTTCTACTCTCCTTTTTCCCATTCTCTGACTGAAGACCAAACATCAAAGCCCTAAGTGATGGCAGAACCATAAGATGGAAGGAAGGAGCTTGGGTCCCTAAATCACCATCTGGAGGAAAACCAGCACCAGCGACTGTCACAAGACCATGAAATAAATGCTTATTGCATTAAATCACGCACATTTTGGGCTTTGTTAATTATAGCAGCTAGCGTTACCCTAAACACATGGATGGAATGTTCATTATCAGGACAATGACAATCTAATGACAATAACAACCAGAACTGACACTGAGCTGCAGTGTTCATGAGGTGATAGAGGGTGGTGGAGACTGTGGTGAACTGGAGACTGCTTGCCCTGTATAAGAAGGAAGTCTCTATCCAAGCCTACTTGATTGCTGCTTGTATAAATATAGCCTCATTATTGTTAGAACTTCCAATTTTAAAATCCTGCCTCACTTTTTTTTTTTTAAAGCTATGCGCCAAATAAAACAAAATCTATGGGCTCAATCTGGCATATTGGCAGTAACTGGTAGATGTCTTATCTCCCTGCCGACACCTCCAGTCATTTTGCAGATGTGGAAGCTGCGAAGGTTTCTGGAATAATGCGTTGTTCCTGGTAACACACACGGAATGTCTGTTGTACAGTCGATCGAGTAAAGGATTCCTGCTTACAGCCACCAGGGCAGGAGTAAGATCACCCGTGTTCCCCTCCTCACTGTCCCTTCTACCAGTATTTGTGCAGCTGCTGCTGCTCTAACGTAACTGGTGTTACTGGTGTGCCCTCCAAAGCCAGTTGTTTTGTTTGTTCTCATTTTATCCTCTCAACGTCCTGTGAGGTATTATCAGCATCTCCATTCTACCAGAGGGAAAATGAGGCACAGAGAGGTGGCTTGCTAAAGGTCCCTTTGGCTAATAGTTCTAGGTCAGCCTTGCTACCCGAGTTTGGGGATTTTCCTAGGGTCCCTTACATTGTCCCGCCAAGGCCAAGATGAAGACATTGGAGATGCTTGGGTTCAGACTGTTCTAGTGAAGAAGGCCAGGATCAGCCTGGGAACAAACTCCGTTTGTTTTTTTTTTTGTTTTTGTTTTTTGTTTTTTTTTTTTTATGTGAAAGGGCCTTTGGATGTTGAGTGTGAGAAGGAGGGATATGAAGTGAGGGAAAGGGAATGATTATTTCCTCCTTTCCTTTACCTGTGGGGAGAGGGGGGTACAGCACACGACATCTAGGCTGGTGGGTGTCATGTTCCTTCTCTGTCACTTAGAGAATAAGATGTCTTTTAGGAGGTCCTGAGCATTTCTGGAACTATTGGTGTAGATCTCTATAACATTTTAACCGTGTGGCTAAAGTATGCACGTCACCTTACTTTTTTGAGACTTGGTTTCCTCAGTTGTAAAACAAAGAGACTAGAACAATACCCCCGGTGGAGCATAACCTTCGGGCTCCGGAAGATTACAATTGGCGAGGGCCGTGCCAGGCACAGAGTAGGTCCACTGTCAATGGTAAGCGAGTGAGCCAGCAGCTCTGAAAGCATTTTGTAGATGGACTTGAATGAGCTGCACACACACCAGTGATAATAATTGTCCATGGGCTGGGGCACCTGCCAGCTCGCCCATGAATCTGTCCCCAAACCGCCAGGCCTGGGCTGTGGATGCATTTCTGGATGTGCAGAGGCCAGCTTTGCAAAGAGGAGCAAACAACACCATCTATTCACAGTCTCGCGGGCTCCTCCTGCCAGAGCCCACGAGGGGTTTGGATTCAGACAGCTATTGAAGGGAAGCCACAAAGACACGTTTTCTCCCCTGTGGCCTGGAGTGAAGACAGAGCGGCCCAGGCACAAGAAGACGGTTGTTTTGCATCCGCCGGCAGCCGGCAGATTCTGTCAAAGCAGCTGAAGGAGAGAAGTCGTCAAAACACCCAGGAAAAACAAGAGCTCCGGCGCAGGCAGGAGATAAAAGATAAGGAGGGCGGCCGCCGAGGCACACAGGCCCCCTTCACTGAGCGCTGGCAGCCACCCTCTTGCCATTGTCTGGAACCACGGGCTCTGATGATGGAGGCTTTCTTATTTTTCCTCTTAAAGAAAGAATTTATTTCAGAGGAAAGAGAGTTTGTGTTGTATGAACAGTGACTGCCAAATGAAATCTTTGGTTGTTAAAGTCAGGAGGCACAGATTCAAACTGGCCCTTTGTCCCTGGTGGTGGAGAAGGTGGGCGGAGTGCCCCCTCCATTTCAGCGCTGGCTCCCTTCTTGGCTTTGCTGCACTACCGTCGCCCTTGCTGTTGACTTTGCGGTTACAAAATGGAGGCCAGCCTCTTCGCTGGCCGTCCCTGCTCTCATCCAGACTCTGCCCTTGTCCCCGGAGCCTGTAGCCACCCACCTCTCTCTATGCCCTGTCATCTTCCTTGCCTTTGTTTATATTGTCCCTTTGCCCCTGCCTGGAGGGAGTAACCTTGTCCTACCCTCCCCTGGCAGGTCCATGGGTACCTCAAGTCGACTGTGATCTTGGCGTCTTAAATCTCATGCTGTGCAACAGAGACATCCCCCGAGTTTCTTCTTTCGAGAAACAAGCTACTTAACTCCAGATTAGTGAAGAGGGGGCTAAGGAACCAGGGGGTTTATCTTAAATGTGATGTGCCTGCTACCCTGCAACCGTCCATATCAAGGTATTGGGGGAGGGGCTGATGGGAATCACACAGGGGGAGGAACTAATGGATTCTTCTCAAGAAATTCCTGGGGAATGATACTCCTGTCCCCACCATTGCTCCTTCCATGCTGGCTGTCGGTGTTGGTTTGGATTGAGTTTGTGCAGAGGTGATGGTATTTAAAATAGCTCAGTCCCATTGCTTTTCAATAAGCATTTGATGAAGGCATGCTGTGTGTGCACCATCGTCAACCAGGTGAGAAGCAGCAAGCTGCTAGCTCTCTGCAGAGAGAATTGGAGGTGGAGCCAGCCCTCACAGAGGTAGGTCTGCCTCATTGGAGGTAGACCCATAAACAGGACCTCAGCCCTCACAGACTGAGGCCGACTCAGCTGCCAAGAGGGGCTGGTAGAAATGAAATGGCTGTGCACTCAGAGGCAGTGAGAAGGCTCCCTTCCCAGGAAGCAAGGAGATCGGGTGGCTCTGTCCTGTTTCCCAGTTTATGGAGAGCCGACGCCCTCAGACCTAATACTCCCAGGATATGCGTGGTGGAGTTTTGGATCCAGGCTGAAATAAAGCTCTTATTTTAAATCAATAAACAGAACTTATTTTGAGCCTGGCACTGTGCTAGTCACTTTTATATTTAGCATTCTATATAATCCTCAGCATAAATTTTCCAAACAGATATTACGGTCTTCATTTAACAGATGAGGAAATTGAGTCTCCAAGAGGCGGAATAACCTGCCTCAGGGTCACAGGGACGCCAAATGGCTTAGTCAGGATTCGAACCCGATTCTGTGCACTTCCAAGTCCCACGTTCCTTTTCCTTCTTTAAGACAAAATCCAGTAATGCAGCAAACTTACGTGTAATTTGTAAAGCTGAATACTAAATTTATTATTTATACTTCAGCTCCTTCATTTTCAGGGTTGCCCAGATTTCCCCCTTCACACAGAATCTGGCTTTGTTCATCAGGTCGAGGTCGAGTAAGTCAGGCAGAAGTTAGAGTGATTTAACTTTTGTGCTCAGAAGGCTCTGGAATAGCTAGTTGTAAATTTCTTCCCATCCCTTTCCCCTCAGCCCTCTTCGGCAAATAAAAGGATTGCAACCTGACCCTGCCTCTTGCGCTTTGATTCTCATTGCATTCTTTTTGGATTAAGAGTGTCCGGTTTCCTTGGGAGGGATAAAATATGGCCATCTAAGTGAGGGAAGTACAAGCCCCGCCAGTAAACTCCTTAATGGGAGTTTTTATGGGATGTATTTTCACCTCATTGAGCTTTTTATTTCACTAAGATTCTTTCATCCACCCGAGCAGGTGAAGAAAACGGGAAAATGATGTCAGAGAAAAGAAGAGTTTTAGGAACTTGAAAAGGAAGAGAAAACCAGAAGAAGCTGTTCCCCACATTGTTTGCTTATAAGGTCTAACAAGCCCGCAGACTAGGAACAGAAGAGTAAACATGTTTATCCTTGCTTAGCAGCGTGCCTGTAAAATAGGTTGTTTATTAGGAGAACCAGCTGATTAAGCAACCATTTTGCTTGTTTCTGCATCACCATTCATTCACTCAAAAGTCTAAGCATCCATATTGGAAGTCCTGTCTTTAACATGAACAGAACCTGCATGTGATCAGTTAATCAAAGATTTTAAAAGAAGGGAATGATTTAAAAAATACATGTATCATTAATTTTTTGGTTTGTTTTTACTTAAAACTTACGCCTGCATGTGCATTTGTCTGTCTTTTGCTGCAAGGCATTTGTGTGTTGGTTTTCATCTTTCTTGCAAAAAAAAAAAAAAAACCCCAAACCACGCCCATTATACGTCAACCATATTTTGAGTTCCAGTTTCTTTAAAGCGGATCAGGAGTTTAGAGATATTTTTGAAGCAGTTTGATTTCAGACTTCTGAAGTCCCCCCCCCCCCGTATTTTATGGTTGTTTTGTCCATACTTAATTTCAACAAAGAATTCTTAATACCAACCACCTTTATTCTTTTTTTTTCCAAAAAATTCAATTTAGTTTTGATAGAAACAGTAATTTTTTTAAATACTCTGACTGCACAAGATTATAGATTGTTTCACTAAATGGCATACATATTATTAGCTGCCTTGGAGGGCTCATGCTTGCCAGGTACTGTTCAGTGCTTGACCTGAATTCACTAATTAATCATTGCAATCCGCCTGGAATGCCACTGATATAATTATCCCTATTTCCCAGGGGAGGTAATGACATGAACTGGTTTGAGAAAAATATACTAATGACTCCTGATGAGCCTGTACCTCAACAAATGGGTTCAGAAGTGTGTGATATAATAGCAGGTAGCCTCCTAGCTGTAGCTCTTGGGTTTGGCCATCAGCCACTCTGTGTGCACAAGCCAAGGGGAAGCCAGTTAATCTGAACTAAGAAAGTGCAGTCAAGGGGCGCCTGGGTGGTTCAGTCGGTTAAGTGTCCGACTTTGGCTCAGGTCACGATCTCACAGTTCGTGCATTTGAGCCCCATGTCTGGCTCTGTGCTGATCTGTGTTGACAGCTCGGAGCCTGGAGCTTGCTTTGGATTTTGTGTCTCCCTCTCTCTCTGCCCCTTCTAGCTCCCGCTCTGTCTCGCTCTCAAGAATAAATAAACATAAAAGAAAAAAAAAGAGGAAAGCGCAGTTAAGAGGACTCCTACTGTAATGGTGGGAAGGTTGGAGTAATGGAAAGAACATGCATTTTGAGGTCAAACCAGTCTGAGTTTGAATAATAGTGCTGGCAAATACCAGTTACTTCTCTCCAGAAAGCTCATTCCCCATCCATAAAACAGGAATAACTACAATTTATTGGGTTGTTTGTTTTCTTTTATTGATTTCTCCAGCAAGCTTTTCTTTTTTCTTTTTTGCTTTTAAGAAGCTCTCCTAATTTCCTTCAGAAAGTCTTTTTTAAATAGCTTCTCTTTCTCTTTTTAATTGTAACTCTAGTGTAGTTAGCGTACAGGGTTCTATTACTTTCAGGTGTACGATATAGTGATTCAACAGTCCCGTGTATTACTTAGTGATCCTCATGAGAAGTGCACTCTTAATCCCTTTAACCTATTGCATCCACTTCCCCACCCTCCTCCCCTCTGGTAACCACCAGTTTGTTCTCTGTAGTTAAGGGTCTATTTCTTGGTTTGCCTCTCTCTTTTTCCCCTTTGTTTTTTTGTTTCTTAAATTGAGCATGTGAGGGAAATCATATGGTATTTATCTTTCCCTGACAGCCTTCTTTCCCTTAGTATTATACTTTCACGCTCCACCCAAGTCATTACAAATGGCAAGATTTCATTCTTTTTCATGGCCGAGTTATATATACCACATACATCTTCTTTGTCTGCTCATCTATCGATGGCACTTGGGCTACTTCCGTACCTTTGCTATTGTAAATAATGCTGCAAGAAACATAGGGGTGCATATATCTTTTTGAATGAGTGTTTTCATATTCTTTGGGTAATTACTCATTTGTGGAATTACAGGATCATATGATAAGTTTATTTTTAATTTTTGAGGAACCTCCACACCGTTAGCCACAGTAGCTGCACCAGTTTACATTCTCACCAACAGTGCAAGAGGGTTCCTTTTTCTCTATGTCCTTGTCACCACTTGTTTCCTGTGTGTTTGAATTTAGCCATTCTAATTGGTGTGAGGTGATATCTTATTGTAATTTTGATTTGCAGTTTCCTGACGATGAGTGATGTTGATGTTGAGCATCTTTTCATGTGTCTGTTAGCCATCTGGATGTTTTCTTTGGAGAAATGTCTGCTCATTTCTTCTGCCCATTTTTAATCTAATTATTTGCTTTATGGTGTTGAGATGTATAATTTCTTTATATATTTTGGATACTAATCTTTTATCAGGTGTGTCATCTGCAAATATCTTCTCCCAGTTGGTAGGTTGCCGTTTCGTTTTGTTGTTGTTGTTGTTGTTTTCTGTGCAGAAGCTTTTTATTTTGATGTAGTCCCAGTAGTTTATATTCGCTTTTGTTTTCCTTGCCTCAGGAGACGTATCTAGAAAAATGTTGCTACAGCCAATGTCAGAGAGATTACTGCCTGTGCTCTCTTCTAGAATTTTTATGGTTTCAGGTCTTATATTTAGGTCCTTCATCCATTTTGAGTTTATTTTTGTGTATGGTGTGCAAAAGTGGTCCAGTTTGATTCCTTTGCATGTAGCTGTCCAGTTTCCCCAACACTTTTTGTTGAAGAGACTGTCTTTCCCATTGCATATTCTTGTCTCCTTTGTAGAAAATTAACTGACCACATATAATTGTGGGTTTGTTTCTGGGCTATCTATTCTGTTCTATTGATTTATGTGTCTGTTTTTGTGCTAGTACCATTACTGTTTTGAGACTACAGCTTTGTAGTATTATCTTGATATCTGGGATTGTGATACCTCCAGTTTTGTTCTTCTTCAAGATTGCTGTGGTTATTTGGCATCTTATTTGGTTCCAGGAAGATTTAAGATTATTTGTTTTAGTTCTGTGAAAATGCCATTGGTATTGTGATAGGGATTGCATTAAATTTGTGGATTGCTTTAGATAATATGGATATTTTTTATTTTTATTAAAAAAATTTTTAAATGTTTATTTATTTTGAGAGAGAGAGACAGAGTATGAGTCAGGGAGGGACAGAGAGGGAGGGAGACATAGAATCTGAAGCAGGCTCCAGGCTCTGAGTGGTCGGCACAGAGCCCAACGCGGGGCTCAAACCCACAAATCACAAGATCATGACCTGAGCCAAAGTTGGACGCTTAATGGATTGAGCCACCCAGGAGCCCCAATAATATGGATATTTTAACAATATTTATTTTTCTTACCATGGAATGTCTTGCCATTTGTTTGTGTCATCTTCAGTTTCTTTCATCAAATTTTATAGCTTGCAGAGTACAGGTCTTTCACCTCCTTGGTTCAGTTAATTCCTACATATTTTATTATTTTTGGTACAATTTTAAGTGGGATTGGTTTTAAATTTCTCATTCTGCTACTTCATTATTAGTGTATAGAAATGCAACAGATTTCCATATGGTGATTTTGTATCTCGTGACCTTACTGAACTCATCTATCAGTTCTAGTAGTTTTTTTGGTGGAACCCTTAGGGTTGTGTATATAGTGTATCTTGTCATCTGCAAATAGTGAAAAGTTTACTTCTTCCTTATAGATTTAGATGCCTTTTATTTCTTTTTGTTGTCTGATTGTTGTGGTTAGGACTTCCAATATTATGTTGAATAAAAGTGGTAAGAGTGGACATCTTTGTTTTGTTCCCAACTTAAGGGGAAAAGCTCATGGTTTTTTGCCATCAAGTATGATGTTCGCTGTGGGTTGTTCTTATAAGGTATTTATTAGGTTGAGGTGTGTTCTCTTTAGTCCTACTTTGTTGAGGGCTTTTACCACGAATGTTTGTTGTATTTTATCAAATGCTTTTCTACATCTATTGAAGTGATCGTATGCTTTTTACCTTTCTCCTATTGAAGTGAGGTGTCAAATTCGTTGGTTTATGAATATCGAACCACCTTTGCATCCCAGGAATAAATCCCACTTGATTGTGGTGAATCACTTTTAAAATTTATTGCTGGATTTGGTTTGCTATTATCTTGTGGAGGATTTTTGCATCTATGTTCATCAGGAATATTGACCTGTGGTTCTCTTTTCTTGTAGTGCCTTTATCTAGTTTTGGTATCAGGATAATGGTGGCCTCATAGAATGAATTTGGAAGCTTTCCATCTTCTATTCTTTGGAATACTTTGAGAGGAATAGGTATTAAGTCTTTTAATGTTTTGTAGAATTCACCTGTGAAGCCATCTGGTCCTGGACTTTTGTTTGTTGGGAATTTTTTGATTACTCATTCAATTTCATTGCTGGTAATTGGTCTGTTCAAATTTTCTGTTTTTTTTTTTTTTTTTCCTGCTTCAGTTTTGGTAGGTGATATGTTTCCAGGAATTTATCCATTTCTTCTAGGTTGTCTAATTTGTTGGTATATAGTTTTTCATAATGTTCTGTTATAATTCTTTGTATCTCTGTGGTGTTGGTTGTTTTTTCCCTCTTTCTCAACAAGCTTTTCTTAAGCATCTTCTAATGTGGCAGGCACTGAATAAGGTTCTATTAATCGAGAACCAGAAGTTTCCCTACCTCCATGGACTATTCATCTAGGGTACAGAGAATAACTAGAGTAAAATGGTAGAGTCATGCAGCATTCATGAGGATTCATTTGTCCATCCATTCATTTACTCATTCACATATGTTTTTCAAATAATATTTACTGAAGTCTCACTATGGCCCAGGAATCATGCAGTGATGAGTAGGATAACATGGGCAATTAGACAACACAACACAGCATCAGGGATTTAAAGATAAAGAGTCGATACTCCAATAGCTCCCAGAATCTCTGTCTAGCTAGGAAAGTCACTGATTAAATCTTATAGTACAGTAAGTGCTCTTGTATCAAAGGAAAATCTATGGGAACTCAGCGCAGGAGAGATGGGTTTATTTGGAACAGAAACAAAATAGTTGAGCATTTCATGTCAGACAAAAAGCAGACTCTGATGGCCACGTCAGATGTCACAGAGCTGCACAGCCCAACTCTAGGAGGTGCCTTTAGGAGGCTGTGATATAAATGGTGGCCCCTAGATCTGTGCAGTGTGCAACCTTCAAATCTATACCCTGAGGTCCTACCAGAAGCTATTGATTTTGCTTAATATTGTTTTATATTGAATTATTAAAGGAGGAAATGATGGCTGCAAACATGATCTCTTTGGAGTTAAGGACCTCTAGAGGAATAATTCTGGTCCATTAAAGTAGATTGAAAAGTAAATAATTATAACTGGACCAATAATTGCTATCCCAAAGGAAAGTGTATGATGCTATGTGGGAGTGGATTTGGTTTTGAGGGGCCTAAGGCTTATACGTATTTGGGGCTTTTGTTAAAAAAGAAAAACAGAATTACTTATGAAACCAAACATTCATTTAGCATGAGAAGCAATATTACAACAAATTACAATTGTTCAGTTGTAGTGTCCAATGTCAGGGACTGGGCCATATTTTCTCCATACTTGCTATTCCAGAAATGCCTCAGGTTCCTACTGTAAGCACTTGGAACCCTCCTCCCAAGGCCCATGTTTGGGGTAGTGGGGACAAAGCATAGGGGAGTTAGTGCCTCCAGGGGCCAGCTGCCCTTAGATGGGGGAGGACGAATACCCTGTTGGAGGATAAACACTTTGTTGGGTGGGATAACTCCAAGATATTTTCCACACAAACTCCCACAGGTGCCTGGAGGGATTGAGCCTCACTTACCCAGGGCAGCAACCCATCCAATAACACATGTGTTATCCGCTTGCTTCCCTTCTCTCCCAGTCCCCCATTCTGCTGTGGGTACCTCCTGGTCAGGGCCAGCTACATAACTTGTGAGGTCCAGTGCAAATTGAAATTGCAGGGCCCCTTGTTGAAAAATTGTGTAAGTTTCGAGATGGCGACAGCAGTTAAACCAAGTGCAAGACCCTTCAGAACATAAGCCCTGTGTGATCACGTAGGTCACAGGCCTATAAAGCAGGTCCTGGTCCTTGGTGGTGTCTTCTCCCAAATGAACTACTTTGCCCTAAGGCAGGGTTTGCAACTGGAAAACCCAAACTGTGACATAGAGACATTCCACAAATATCTGAGAAGGAAGACAGCAGCTACATTTTTATTAATTAAATGCCTAATCCATCTTTAATATTTTCCCCAATTTTTGGCTACATATTTTTTATTACTTCTATGTGGCAATGGTTTTGTGATATTTTCTGTAATGAAATTGGAAAGATAATTCCGTCTTCTAACATGGTTGCACTAAAAATTCGTAAAGCTGCTGGTAGCTTAGAAAAGTTACAACTTCATAGTCCACTATTAATAAATAATGTCTTGTGAATTTCTGGGGTTCTTATCAAATTTTGGAAAATCTTCCTCTTTTCTTTGTACATGAGCAATCAGATTTCAGGACACTTCTTATACACTGGCTAATCTTCAAGCCTGTGTTTATTAGTTTTCTAGTGCCGCTGTAACAAATTACCATAAACTTAAAACTTAAAACCACACCAATGTGACTTAAAACCACACAAATTTATTATCTTGTCATTCTTTAGGTCAGAAGTCCAATACAGATATTATTGCAGGAAAATCATGGCATCAGCAGGGCTGTGTTCATTTCAGGAGGGTCTAGGGGAAAATCCATTTCCTTGCCTTTTCCTGCTTGTAGAGGACACTCCCATTACTTAGTTGTGAGGTCTAGCCCCCTTTCATTATCTTTAAAGCCCAAAATATTCTATAGAATTTTGGGGCCACCCAGATAATTCAGGATAATCTCTTCATCTCAAGGTCTGTGCCCTTAATCACATCTGCAAAGACCCTTTTGCCCTACAAGGTAACATATTTGTAAGTTCCAGGAAATTAGATATCGTTTGGAGGAGGGGAGCCATTATTCTGTTTACCACACTCTTTTTTCCTTAACGGCATTATGAACAGATTTGTCCCCCATGTCTTGTCTAGTTACATAGTATGACTTTTTGTTGTCTTTGTCAATGCCAGTTAAATTAATAAGAAACTTAAATATTTTTACAACGGGTTCATAAGATTCACTCCCTTTCATTATTTGGGCTATCAAATTATCTGAGAGCCTATTCATTACTCTATTTAAAATTGTTTCTATTCTCTCTCAGTGAATTACTACTTTTGGTATGGTCTGATTTTTTTTTTTTTCTTGGTAATTTACTTCTTGAGGTCAGGATAATTTCTATTGATTTTATTACTCTTTATATTGCTTTTATTCCATATTTATTTTTTATCTGAGCTTTCTCTCCATTATTTAATATATAAAGATGACAAAGAAGCAACTTTATATATATTCATATAAAGAGTCTTTCATTTCTGACTTATTTAATGATAGAAAATATCTCTCTATTTCACAGATTAAAGGACACATTCCCAATTTACCCTTCCCAAAGCTATTCTGAAATTCTAGCAGCCTCAGTAATTCTATTTCCATAAAAGAAAGTATAATGGGAGGAGTTTCCCAACTGGTTCCAGTTAAAATATCTTATTATTTTCGCCAATTTTACAACAATGTATGACCATGTGAACACAGTTCTGACTGCAGCCTGGAAGTCCTGTCCTCTGTCCTCTGTCCTCTGGCTTAAGCTTTTGTTGTTTAATGTAAATATGTCTTGTTTTATTTTTATTTTTATTTATTTTTGAGAGAGAGAGCATGCGTGAGTGGGAAGGAGCAGAGAGAGAGGGGGACAGAGGATCCAAAGCGGGCTCTGCACTGACAGCAGTGAGCCTGATGTGGGGCTCAAACTCACGAGTCCCTGAGATCATGACCTGTGCTGATGTCAGATGCTCAACTGACGGAGCCACCCAGGTGCCCCTGTAAATATGTCTTGGGTGCTATGGAGCCCAATGGAAGGAAGCCCGGTAGAGCCTTGAAGTGTCCAGAAACGCTTGGCAGAGGAAGCCTGAGCTTAAACCAAGTCTTGAAGGACAGATGGTATTTAGCCAACCACAGAAAGAAAGGAAGGGTCTTCCAAGGCAGTGATTATGACTGGCTTCCGCACAGAAGTGTGAGATGGTGCAGGAAAATGTCTACACTTTAGTGTGGGTGGAGGAGAAGAAGGGGCGGGGGGAGCAGGATTCAGCTAATGAGAGTGTGAGGAAGACGCTGGCCTTTCTCCTGAGGGTGGGGGGGGGGGGTCCCACCAAAAGCCGTAAACAGAGATAACAGAGGTTTGGGTCTGTGTTTTTGAGTCATTTGAGTCCTGTCTTGAAGAGAATTGGATGAGGGAGCGAGAGTGACTGCTTTAATCTATGTTTTTGTTTTTGTTTTTTTTTTTAAAGCAAATTCATAGTCATTATGTCTCTAGACCAGGGCTACCCAATAGAACTTTCTATGATCATGGAAATGTGTTGTAGCTGCGACTGTCCAATATGGCAGCACCAACGATATGTGGCTATTCCGTGTTTGAAATGTCACAAGTGTGACTGAGTGACTAAAATTTTAATTTTATTTAATTTTAATGAAAAAAATTAAATAGTTATGCACATGGCTGGTGGCTATGATATGGAACAGCACAGCTCTTGACCCACAAACTTCAAAGGAAGTGGAATAGACAGTTTCTTCAGGCTAAGCTTAATGAGAAGTTTCTATTTTCAAGGACCCATTCTAGGCATTGAGGAAGAATTTAAGCAGTATAAGACACAGATGGACCCAAAGTTAATGGAAATTGTGATCAGGACAAGGCTTTGTGTTAGGAGGGATGAGTGGGTACTAAGGAAATATTAAGGATGTGCAAAAAAAAAAAAGTGATAAGGATGGCTATTCGTGGCAACACTGGTTGTAAACAACATAAATGTGCAAATGTACAAGACTGATTAAGAAAATGTATCTATGGAATGGAATGGAATGCAATGGAATAGCCCCACAGCTATGCATGGAATGAAATAAATAATGTAAAGTGTATTTATTTTAATACAAAATTATTTATGGTATAGTATCCAGTGGAAAAGCATATTATAAAATGGTTATAAAGATTTTAATGAAAATATGCTTAGAGAAGGATCTGGAAGTAAATGCATAAAATACATATACCTAGAGTGGTTAATCTCAGGGTTTAAGGCAATTGCTTTATTTTTGTCTTCATTCCTTCCTTTTTTTTTTTCTTATTATTATCACATGTTTTTCTGTAATGAGAGTATATGGCTATTATAATCAGAAAAAAGTAAACAATCAAAATAACTTATTTTAAAATTCTTATAGGAGTGGCATAGATAGCAAGATTGATTGCAGTTCAGAGAGAAGGTTCTCTGATAGGTGAGGGCTAGGGTACACAGGCCTTCTCACCAAAGTTGAATCTTGAAAGAAGGGGGCAGGAGCAGAAGGAGAGAACAAACATTTCTTGAGCACTTACTCTGTGCCGAATGTTGATATGTGTCCTCTCTTTTAATCATCACCATAATCAGATATGGTAGATACCATCATCTTCCATTTTACAGATGAGGAAATAGAGGCTCTAAGTTAAATGACCCTATAGGCACAATTGGAAATCTTGAAGACAGAAGCCTGGGGATTTGAGTCTTGGTTTCGATGCGCACTAGCTGTTTCACAACATGCAGGCTCTAATTTGTATATTGACTTGTGAAAATATCCGTGCAATGACTAGACTACGAGCTCCATGTGGGTAGGGGTTGTGTGTGATTAGTTCTTTAACAAAGAACCTGGTACACAACAACAGGCTCGCAATTAATGTTGTTGATTCAATGAAGATACATCAGAGATCATTAATTCCTGTACATTTCACCTTATAGAGAGTTGGGGGTGACAGATGAAGATAAGGCCTGACAGGACTTTGTAAACTATAGAGTCATGTACCCATGTCAGGGATTTTGATTTCTGGAGACTTTTCTTTATTGGCTTTTTTCAAGCCAAATGACTTGTTTTTTGGAACTGCCAATGATACTCCCGAAAAAGGAAATACATGAAATGTAGCAGGAAAGCACAAAGCACTTACTTGGTTCCAAACTAGGTTATTTCAAAAAAATTTTTTTTCTAATGTTTATTTTTCAGAAAGAGAGAGAGAGCAAGTGGGGAAGGGGCAGACAGAGAGAGAGAGAGAGAGAGAGAGAGAGAGAGAGAATCTGAAGCAGGCTCCAGGCTCTGGGCTATCAGCACACAGCCTGATGTGGGGCTCAAATCCACGAACCGTGAGATCATGACCTGAGCTGAAGTCGGACGCTTAATCGACTGAGCCACCCAGGCACCCCCAAACTAGGTTCTTAAGAGACTTTTTTGATTCTTCATGCAAACATTAGAGCTCATTAATGTATATTTTTCAAAATGTTTCTGAATTGTCTTTCATTTGAAACAAACTATAAGTTGAGACATTGGACATGAAATCTATGTATTATTAGTTGCACAATCACTTATCATCAGCCCCTAACACAGATAGTAGGAAATGTTGATTTTTCTATTTTTGTGGTCAAGTTAAAGTAGATTGATTGTCCCCTTGCAAAACTAGGGGAGGCTGAGCGTACAATTGAATATGTCCTGGGTTTCCACAGGATGATGTTTATCACATTGCTAATCACATTTTGAAAATTTTTACTTTTATTTTTTCTTTGATGTAGTGGCAAGAACATCATCTTTGTGCCAGGTGGACTTGGCTTGAACCAGATCTGCATGACTTTGGATAACTTCTTGCCTGCCATCAGCCGCTGTTTCTCCAGTTTATAAAATATAAACAATATTGCCAATCTTTTTAAAGTTGGACTATTAAGAGAGGTTAAGAGAGATTAACTGAAATCATGTGCGTAAGTTTTCATGGCAGAGTGCTTGGGGTCTGTGAAGTGTAAGCGAGATGTGAAAGGCTCCTAGTTGGGTATAAGGTGCTGATGATTCAGGTTATCAGCAGCAGTGATTAGGAATGATATTGCCAAATGGATAGTGACATCAGCAGCACTATTAAGAATATTTCTGTATTTTTATTGCGGCAAATTAGTCAAATCCTGTTAAGCACAAAATATTGTGAAAACAAGAACTGCATGTTTTACAAATCTTTTGGTACTCTTAAATGAAGGTGCTTTATACAACACTGGTTGAAAGTTTGCTGAAGATTTATTATAACACAAGAGTATAACACGTAGACCCACAATTGTGTAGCGAATGACTCACATGAGAATGTAATAATTGGTGGTTAAATGCTACCTAAAGACAGAAGATCTGATTACATCCCAAGCACCTGTACCACAGATGATCTTATACAGTCTCCTGGCACTTTTGGGTATGTTACACCATTCCTTACGGCCACATTACTGCAAAGGAATAAAAGATATATATGATCCTCTGTGTGTGTACATGTGTGTCCTTTTCTTTCCCAACATGCTTTGAAGTCTGTTGGGATTTATGCTTTTACATCTGTATTCTTAGGACAATCTTATGGTCTTCCTTTTCCTTTTTTGTCAGTTGTGGAAATGCGGTATCATGGATGTGATGTGGTGGAGGAAATGTTGAATCCCAATAATCCAGGAGAGAAGCAGCAGGACTGAGGTGATGGGTGTACTTTCCAGGGGGTTGTGCAAGGCAGAGAGGGCCATGTTGTGGGCTTATAGGCTTTAGAAGAGAGCATGGTGAGATAATAGACTCGACAATGTGGCAGAGTCCCATGAGGTGGGAAGTGATGTTTCTCTGCCCTGACACCCAGAGTCTTCAGTGTGGTTTCTCAAATCACCAGATGTGTAGCTCCAGTGGATTTTTTTTTCTTGGCAATTGACAGCATAACTGATATGACAAGTGTAGAAGAGGGAAGGGAGGTTGATGGGGGCAAGAGGAAGAGAATTTGGGGATATCATTAGGAAGACCATATTCAAATATGTTTATATGTTGGGGGTGGAGGGGGGGTTGACTTAGGTTTACTGAAGTCTCAGCATTCCTAAGGGACATCTTCATTATACTTTTTTTTGTATTTTCACTTTATATACTGATTACACGTTCTGCCACAAAACAAAGTATTAGATCCATATTACAGGGGTTTCTTTGCTTATAATGCAAATAAGTAAACTGAAGCTTTTGTTTTTGATAAATTAAGATGTATATAGCAGTCTCTAGAGTAACCACTAAATTTTCTTTTTCAAAAACAGTGAAAAACATTAAAGAAATGACAATGGTACATTAGAAAATATTCACTTAATGAAAAAGGAAACAGTAAGGAGGACTAGAGAAAAAGGACATGAGACACAGAGGAAACTGTAAAATGTCAGATGGAATTCTAATTATATTAATATCATAAAATGTGAATAAATTAAACAATCCAATCAGAGGGCAGGGGTGTCAGACTAGATAAAAAGACTCCAACTAATATGCTGTCTACAAGAGACATGCTTGAGATTCAAAGGTACAAATAGAGTGAAAGTAAAGGATGGAAAAGATGTATTTCATACACAGTGATAGCAAGAAAGGTCGAGTGTCCATCAGACAAAATAAACTTTAAAAAGAAAAATGTTAGTGGAGATGTGGAGAGGTATTTTATAATAAAGATTGATTCAATGGAAAGACACAACAATTATAAATATATATATATATATTTAAAAGAGAACATCAAAACACATGAAACATAATCAACAGAAATGAAGAAATAAATAATTCAAAAATAATAATTGGAGACTTTACACCCCACTTTATAATGGGTGAAACATGTAGACAGAAGATCAACAGGGAAATATAAGAAATGAACAATAACCATAAAGCAAGTAGACTTAACAGACATCTATAGAACACTGTATGCAACGACAGCAGAATATAGAGGATAGACCACCATGAAGAAATTCTCAATAAATTTAAGGGGACAGAAATAATACAAACTAAGTTCTTCAACTACAGTGGAATGAAATTAGAAATCAATTTGAGAAACTCACAAATATATGAAAATAAACAACAGACTTCTAAAAACAAGAGTTAAAGAGGAAGTCAAAAGGGAAGTTAGAAAGTACTTTGAACTAAAACAAGAACACAACATACAAAATTCATGGGATGCAGCTAAAGCAGTGCTTAGAGGGAAATTTATAGCTATAAAATGCCTATACTAAAAAGGAGAAAGACTTAAGTCAATCTAACTTTCCATGTTAAGACATTGGGGAAAAAAAGAAACTAAAACTAAAGCATGCAGAAGGAAGAAAATAATAAAGATTAGGGTACAAATCAAATAGAGGATAGAAGAAATAGAGATTATCAGTGAAACCAAAAGCAGTTTTTTGGAAATATTAACACAACTGACAAATCTTTAGTTAGATTGAAGAAGAAGAGTGAAGACTTAAATTACTAGAATCCTAAATGAAAGGGGATATTACTTCTGACTTTACAGAAATAAAAACTATTGCATGCCAGAAAATTAGAAAACTTGCATGAAATGTATACATTCTTAAAAATACAGAAACTATTGAAGCTGACCTAAAAAGAAATAGTTTTAATAGATTTACAACAGAGATTGAATAAGTGATCAAAAAAACAAAAAACAAACAAAAAAAAAACAAAAAAAACAACAACCCACCACTCAAAAACCAAGATAAACAACTCTGTTAAAAAAACAAGCAAAGGGGCGCCTGGGTGGCGCAGTCGGTTAAGCGTCCGACTTCAGCCAGGTCACGATCTTGCACTCCGTGAGTTCGAGCCCCGCGTCAGGCTCTGGGCTGATGGCTCAGAGCCTGGAGCCTGTTTCCGATTCTGTGTCTCCCTCTCTCTCTGCCCCTCCCCTGTTCATGCTCTGTCTCTCTCTGTCCCAAAAATAAATAAATGTTGAAAAAAAAAATTAAAAAAAAAACAAAAAACAAAAAACAAGCAAAGGACTTGAATAGACATTTCTCTGAAGAATCTATAAAAATGGCCAACAAGTACATGAAAAGAGAGGCAGGGAGACAGAATCCCAAGCAGGCTCCAGGCTCTGAGCTGTCAGCACAGAGCCCGCAGCAGGGCTGGAACCCACAAACCATCAGATCATGACCTGAGGGCTAAGGTTGGACGCTTAACTGACTGAGCCATTCAGGCACCCCAAAGGGCAAAATTTTTAAATAATACATTTTGTGAAAATTAATTAAAGGAAATCTTTAGAGTGGAGGCCAGCAGGGGAGCTCTCGCGCCCTACCACTCCCCATCAATTGCACACCCAATAGGAAGAGCTTGACCTTGCTCCTTGAAACTGCTTTACTATCCCAGCAAGCAGGAAGACTTTCCACGACCCTCGGCAACAGCCTGGCCAATGAGAGACAGTCACAACTCAGCCAATGAGAAGCCATCATACTTCGAGCTCCCAGTTTCTTCCAATAGACTTCTTGTTTGCAACAGTCCCTCCCACCTTCCTCCTTTCCTCTCTGAAAAGAGTGTTTCTCGCCTATATTCGGCGGGCTTCGTTTAGCAGAAGCTCGTTCTGCGCCCCGATTCTCTGCTAATTCTCGAATAAACCCATGTTTTGCTGGGAGAATAACTGGCAGTTTTATTTTTAAGGTTAACGGTTTGGTAAGGAACTTGTCTCTGGAGTAAATGAAGAACTCTTAGAGTTCAGCAGTAACAGTTCCCGGCCCCCCTGGGGCGGCAGCTGCCAAAAGCCGCGGTGTGGCTGTGGGTGAAAGGAGTGAAAGCCCCCTTCCTAGAGGGACTGGCGCTCAGGAGCCTGGCCCCTGGGACAGAGGGAAGAGGGGCCACCAGCCCGCAGGCCCCCGTGCCGGCTAAATGGGATGCCTGCCCCTCCAGCGGAGACCGAGGATGAGCAAGTGAGCCACATCCCTTCACATCTCGGAGCCTCCCTACCGGCGCCTCTGCACTGAGCCCCCCGAGGCGGGTGAGTCTGTCCTTCAGAAGCTCTTTCTCAGACCGCCGCCGTCTTATGGGGCTCCCCTTGTGGAGCCCCGTTGCTTTTCAGAGCTGGAGGTACTGCGGCCTCGTGTCTCAGGTGCAGGTCTTACGAGTTGAAGTGCTCGATGTGGGATCCAAACCCTTCACTCCTTAGGGCGAAGTTCCAGTATTTGAATTCCTTCCTGAGTGCGAGCTGTGGCGCCCAGGATGGGATTCCTGGCGAGGCTGTGGCCCTGCCTCTCCCCCACCCCCCGGCTTAGGGGTGGGTCTTCTGTCCTTTGCTGGGTGGTTGGGAGTCGCTCCGTTTTTAGGTTGTTTGCAGGGGGAATTGTCCCACATGCAGATTCAGTGTGACCCTGGGAGGAGGGAGTCCGGGATCCTCTTACTGGCCACCTTGAACCGGCCCTGAAGTGTTTTCAGTGGAGAGATCACATAGGGACTCCTGAAGGGCTGGGGGTGGGGGTGGGGGGTGGGGGGGGGGGGGGGGGTGGGGTGGGGAGGATGGGGCCTCCGCTGGCAGGGGTGGGTAAGACCAGGGATGGGCCTTTTGTGGCACGCCCTAAACTAGGTCAGTAGGTCAGTAGACACGGAGAACAAACCGAGAGGTGAAATCATTGAGATTTGGTGGCCGAAAGGAAGCAAGTAGGTGATATTTGGGTGGGTGGTGCTGACTTTGGCTGAGACTGAAACGCAGGAGGATGGACAAGTTTACAAGCCTGTGGTGTATCGAGCTGGAGGTGTCAGATGGACCGTGGAGCATCGAACATAGGCGGGATGTTCTTGCTGGCAGGGCACATTTAGGGGCCGTGAGCACAGAAGTGGCTGCTCAAATGATGAGAATAGGTTATAGAGCGGGAGCACAGTACCAACCCAGACAAGGAAAGTGTTCCAGGGACTTAATTCCAGGACTCGGACGTGGCAAGAGGAGAAGGAGCCCATGAGTCATAATAAAAAGGAATGAGTAGCAAGGTAGGAGGAGGACGAAAGCAAGGGAAGGCGAGTTTCAAGTGAGCAGACTAGTCAGCAGAGAGTCTGGTAAGGACCAGACTACACGGTGTTCATCGTTTTGTCAAGATTGTGCTCACCGGCTGCCTGGGGAGGAGCGCTTCCAGCGGAGTGATGGGAGGCAAGGGAGATTGTCACAGCCTGTAGAGATGGCACGTGAAGAATACTCTTTCCAGAGCTTTCTAGAAGAAAAGTAGAGTAGAAATAGGGCAGCGGTTGGAGAGAAATGATAGATCCAGAGTGTTTATATTTTTATATGGAAGCCACTTGATCCTGTTTATAGGCTTCTGGGAGAGATCCCACAGGGAATGGAAGACCTAGAAGGCCAAAGGTAGAGGCCCTGAAAGAAGAGGACAACCTTGATGGGGGCAGGTGGAGGGGTGGCCACGAAGAAGAGGGGCCACACTCATTTCCTGTGCTGGGCGGAATAATGGCCCCCAAAGATGTTCAGTCCTAGTCCCAGAACCTACCGATGTTAACTTCTGTGGCAAAAGGGACTTTGCACATGTGATTATTATTTATTTTTGTGTTTTTTTAAAAAAAGTTTATTTAGAGAGAGAGCGTGCAAGCACATGAGTGGGGGCAGGGCAGAGATAGAGAGAGAGAGAGAGAGAGAGAGAGAGAGAGAATCCCAATCAGGCTCCGCACCACCAGTGCAGAGCCTAATGTGGGGTTCGAATCCACGAACCGTGAGATCATGAGCTGAGCTGAAGTCAAGAGCTTAATTGAGCCACCCAGGTGCCCTGCAGATGTGATTCAATTAAGGGGATCTTAACGTTTATTTATTTTTGAGACAGAGAGAGGCAGAGCATGAACAGGGGAGAGGCAGAGAGAGAGGGAGACACAGAATCTGAAACAGGCTCCAGGCTCTGAGCTGTCAGCACAGACAGAGCTCGATGAGGGGCTCGAACTCACGGACCGCGAGATCATGACCTGAGCCGAAGTCGGACGCTTAACCGACCAAGCTGCCCAGGCGCCCCTCAATTAAGGGGATCTTAAAATAAAGAGATCATCCTGGATATTCTGGATGGGCCTTGCATGTAAGCACAAGTATCCTTTCAAGAAGGGGGCAGAGGGAGATTTGATTATAGAAGAGAAGGCCATGTGACCACATTAGCAGGGATTGGGCGTTGTGGTCATAAACCAACGAATGCTGGCAGCCACCAGAAGCCAGAAGAGTCAAGCCGTCAGTTCTCCCCTGGATCTTCCAGAAGGAAATAGCTCTGTTGACATCTTGATTTTAGCCCTATAACACTCATTTTGGACTTCTGGCCTCTAGAATTATAAGAGAGTAAGATTTTTTTATTTGTTCGTAAGAGAATAAATAAGTTTGTGATAGTCTGTCACAGCAGCAATAGGAAATGAATACCTCTGGTACTGGAGGGGGAGAAGATGGAGGAACACTTAACTTAGGGGAAGGCTGGGCAGGAATTTAGTCCTGCGTATCTAATGCCCTCATCTTGGTTGCATAAGAAGTCGGTTCTGTGCTAGGATGGTGGGGGCTGGATAGGGAAGCTGGAAGGAAAGGTGTTGGAAGTCAATGGCAGGGCAGCTGAACTAGTGGAAGAAAAAGAATTGACTAGTGACCTTGATTCTCCAAGGTTTCAGGTGTGGATGGGGACACCTCTGAAGGTGAGTGACGAGGGTGTGGCGTTGCTTTCCAGCTTGGTGATTTTCTCTGGCTATGCTCAGCCGCCCCAGCAGAGGAGCAAAGAAGGCAAGTGTGAGTTGAACTCAGGTTCGGGGTTTTGCCAGTTTGCAATAATGGGCTGGTGGGAAGACAGTGGTTCCTGGTGACTCCTGATTCTGAGTGGGAAGTGGGGGAGGCAGAGCCCTGTAGTACTTCTGGGTCAGGTTTAAGTTGAGGTGAGGAGGAAGATTGAGCATTCAGTGGAAAGATTGAGGTTAGCGGGAAATAAGGTGCTGGGGAAACAGTGGGAATGTGTGAGAGTGAACAGAGTCCTGGGTGGGGGACAGAAGCTGATAGAGCTGGTGGGAGTGTGACAACAGGAGAAGCCCCCGAAGGGCTTGTCCTAGGGATGTGGGCAGCGCCCAGGTAAGAGCGGCAGCTTGGCTTCACAGCTTGTTGCTAGGCTCCAAATGGAAATCCGGGGTCGGGCTTGGGGACAGACATGCAGAGATCAGAGATCTTGTGAAAGCAAGTCTGTCATGGTGAACTGGGCATCAGTGGTGGGGGGCGGGGAGGGGAGGGGAGTGATGATGGTTAGGTCTTGTCTAGCCAGAGGGTTCTGACTATGGGATTCCAAGCCCCACTGTGCCTGCTTTCATAGGGTTCCGGGTTGGCCCAGAGCCCACTCCGCCTGGGTGGAGCTCAGAACAGACGCTTGTTCCCTGTCTCCCATGGTCAGATGTCCTAAGGGCTGTTGAGCCCACTGTGCCCGGTAGCCTTTCTCCCTGGACAATTACCAACCCTCATTGCTCCAGGCAGTGTTAGGTCTGCATGCCTTTGCACATATTTTGTGTTGATGCCAGGATTGGCCTTGCCTACTTTGCCTGGTGAATTTACCTTTTAAGACTTAGCCCGGCTGCCATCTCCTCCAGGAAGGCTTCCTTGATGTTCTCCACACTCAGCTGCTCAGCTTCCCTATCCCTCCAGAGAGATGCTCGCTCCCTTCTCTGCCAACCTATGCTTTGCAATACTCATTCTGTTATATGAAATCACACGGTCTTTTTTTTTTTTTTTTTTTTTGGTCTACATTTTTTTTTTTAATTTCTCACTAGACCCTAAGTTCATTGTGTCTTGGTCACCTCTGTTGTCCCAACACTTAGGAGAAAAGATCAAGAAACAAGCTGAAATAAGCACTGAGGCCTGCTTAAGTGAAGGAGTAATTCTGATCAGGGTCGTAATTGGGGATATGGGTTGATGGCATGTATAAGCCTCAAGCCTGTTGTTAGTCCTTCTTGGGTGAGTTGTTTTCTTTCTCCAAAACCAGTTGCTTAAAAACTCATTGTCTAAAGTAAAAAAACATGGTGCAGATTTGTTCCACCAAAAGCCAGCCCTGTTGCATTGCTAGGAAATTGCAGTTTTTGAGTGGAATCACCTCAATGTCCTTAGCTTCTACCAGTGCCCAAGCCAATTGCTTATTTGCTTATTGACTTGCACCTCTGTCAGGGGACTGCGGTACCCCCTTCCTCACATCACTTTTGCTCCTAGATCCTGCCACCTGTTCACCTAGGCATGAAAGCTAAAGTCTGGAGCGGGGCCTAAACTCTCTGTGAACCTCACGTCAAATCACATAGTTTCAGAAAACCCAGATGCAGTTTGAAATTACAGTTAAGATCCCATGGAAAATAAATGACATGAACAGCTGAAAATCCCGCCCCCCACCGCCCTCAGCTCCCCTCCCCTCCTCAGAGCGAAATTTGTTCACTGGGGATACGAAACCTGAACCTTGCACAAGAGTACACAGCACAGCGTGGAGCGTTGATTTGGTCCACCCAGCGGCAGCAGCTGCTAGACGGGCGGGTGGGGGGTGTGAGGCACTCGGAGAGCTCTCTGGAAGCCCTCAGGAGAATTGCTGTTGGAGGGTCCTTGGGGGCTGCCCCCTCCTGTTTTGCGCAATCTATCTTTAGAGAACTGCAAACTCATTTCTCACAAGGGCCACAGAGTTGAGATGACTTCTAAACGGACAAACCACTTCCTGCAATCTTCAACTGAATTGGGGCTGGGGGGGTGACCCTTGGGGGGGGGGGCTCCAGTCGGACTTGTCCACCCTCATGTGTCTCCACGCCCCCACCGGGCTCCAAGAGAGATGGAGCAAAGAGTGGGCCCGAGCGCGTGCATTGGGAGGTTACAGCCAGAAGTGAGCCTTGCTTCCAGGGCTGGTCACTTAGGGGGCTCTGGTGGAGAAGAAGGGCCCTGTCTGGACACCCCATTTCAGGTTGGACTGTCCAGCACTTGCTCCCTGAGAGGCATCCTGGGATAATCCTTCTGCTCCCACATACCCTCCCACAGGCAGGGATCAGAAGGGCTGTTCCAGAAAGGAATGATTTGAAGCCATTCAGAAATGGCTTGAAGTCTCCTAGTGGGTGCCAGCACTGAACAGAGTATCAAAAAGCCAAGACCCCCAAAAGATACTTCTAAGCAGCTTGGTGCAGTGGAGGAAGAGAGACTTCAAGCGGACTGAGACATAAGCAGACCTGGCTTCAAATCTTGTCTCCACCACTTAGTATCTGTGTGGCCTTGGGCAGATGTCAACTTCTCTGAACCCTAGTCCATTGCAGTTAATAATAGTAAGCACCCTGGATCATTGTTACGAGGTTTTTAGGAGATAATACATATACAGGCCTCATTCTAGTATGCAGTGTGTTCCATAGATGCTGCTTCTCATTCCCTCCAAAGTAAGAATAATCACTGAAGCTACTTTGGGGAGTTTGCTAAGTGCCAGGCCTTAGCACTCAACACATTATCTCACATAATCATTGCAAATGACTGTATGAGTTTGTTATACGATTATTGCAACTTTATGGAGTCTCAAGATGGGCTGTGGCAGTGTCTCTATGGGATTCTGGCTTAACTACGAAGTTTCATTCTTTCCCTCTGCCCTGTGCTGCTATTTATTATACTTTTCAGAATGCCTTGATCCCAGAGGCCTGGAGTAAGTCTCCTGTGACTCAGGGACTCCAGGACTCCCCACCTAGTGCTAAACTGTTATTCCATTCCTGTCCCTCCCACTTTTGTAAAAAGTGCCATCTGACCCACATCCGCCAGGCGACTACAGGCTGAGGAGGTAGGTCCATGTTGGGGTTTTGGGATAGAGCTGCCAAATTCAGGGGGAAAAAATACAGGCCACTCAGATTTGAATTTCAGGTAAATAACAAATAGTTTTTTTTTACTCTATGCATACTGCATGCAACATACTTATTCTAAAGAATTGTATGTTGCTTATTCAAAACTCAAATTTAAGTGGGCACCCTTTTCTGGGAGAAGATGTTTGGGGCTGGAAGCATCACTAGTCTTGGGACAGAAGACCCCAGCTGTCTGTTCTTAAGAGAATCCCCCCTCTGTCTGAGTCTCAAGGTCATCATTTTCAGAAAGCATCATAAGAATCTTCCCTTGCGCTACAATTTAGTGCCATGTTTAGTGACTAAATGGCCATCTTATGTTGGTTTATTACAGTTTCAAGTCAGCGACCTCCATAATCATTTTTCATTGAATGATCTGTGCTGACTGGTGGTCACAGAAGCATTCATGAGACTCCGTGGCCCACAGTCTGGCTGGGGGATCATAGATGGTAGATGAATTGCAGAGAGTGCCGGAGAGCAAGGGGACGCCTGTCCCTCTAGGCCTTAAGGGACTCACGGGAAGCTTCCCAAGGAGACAAGGCTAGTAAACTTGGGTCTTGAATGAGGAGAATAGTTTCAAGCCATATGTTGTCTATGAAACCCCTCTTCCTTTTACATGATCAAAACTAACACTTTTCACTATATCTCAGCTCCATGAACCCTTCCAGTTGATGAACATTCTGCACTTCTCAGGTGCTATTCATTAAAGCTTCTGGGTATCACCCCCATTTTACAGATGAGGAAGTCAAGGCTCAGAGGGGTCAAAGAACTTGCCCAAACACAGCTGGGAAGTGGTAGAGTAAGGACCAGACCTGTGGCTACTAACTACCAATGATTTCACTAAACTTTCCAGTTGAGCCTGGAAACTATAGCCTAGAGGATATAGGAGGATGAAGATCTCAAAAGCGTAAAATGCAAATGAGAAAGGCGGTTGGATGTTGTCTTGGAGGCCGGAGCTGCATTTCTGAGCCGGCCTTAGAAGTTTAGCCTTCCACAGATCCCCTTCCTCTAGGGTGGAAGGTGGAGGCAGGCTCTGGTGGCCTTTATTGTATAATGAAAGGCTATCTGATCACATTGGTTATTTGATCACAAAGCTCTGCCATGTTTCACTTTAAGCCAGAACCTTGGAAATGCAGGGAATGGATCCAGTTTCATACCTGACCTTTTCCTGAGCCCCAAGGGCTGATGGAGAAAGGAGCTAGACAATTCTCTCTGCAATTCAGAGTACGAGCTGTCAGATGAGGTGTGGAGAGGGGATAATACCCAGGGACCTTCCAGGGTTTCCAAAGACAGGTGCCTGGCATCCTTTTTGTCCTGAGGGGTTTGCTAAGATATCGATGATTGCTTTTGTCTTAATCTTATTCTCATATTATCCTCTCCCTTTTGCATTTGTTATAGATGCAAACATCCATGCATACATTCATATTTGAAACACCCACATCGAATAGGGAGAACTGTATTTTTGACTTTATGAACATGAAGCAATCATATTCCATGTGTTAATGCAAGTAACTGTTTAATATTAGTTGCAAGTGAATCAACTATTACCTCATTTGTTGATTTATGGATTGGTTCATTCAACAAATATGTGTAATGAGCACCTCTTATGTGATAGACTTTATTCTGGGTGGGTCTAGTGATGGATGGTGTTTAAATAATCAATATTAAACCCCATGCAGCAGTAGGCGTTGGCAGTGTGGGAGGAACTGAGACATTCGGCCATGTGTACCTGCATTTGGAACTGGACTCTGCCACTCCCTAGCAGTGTGTCCTTGGGGAATCCATTTAACCCTTTCAGGCTCTAGGCGCTCATCTGTCAACTGGGGCTAATGAACACTATTTTCTGGTTTTGTATGACAACCTCATGACCAATTGCATGTTAGCGTTATATCCATTTTACAGAGGACAATTGTGGATCAGAGTTTTACTATGTTGTTCAAGATCACACAACTAGTGATTAGCAGAGCTGAGGGTGGTACATTGGCCTTCAGTTCCCAAGTGTAGTATTTTTTTCATTTCTTCTCAGTTTTTAGCCCAAATAATTAGTTAATTACTCCCTCAGAGGTATTCAGGAAAACATTTCTTTATTCTGGTACCATTAGCAGCTATGAACAGATCTTCTTGGGAACGTTTATTTTAAACTTTCAAGAACACAACCACTACCTCAAAAAAATTAAGTTTATTTTTCAAGATGAGCACAGTCATTGTACAACACCGAGTCTATGCAAACCTCCTTCCATGAGTGACAAGTGCAATCTGATACCAAACAGTGTCCGGATTTGAGGGGGAAGGTCTGTAGGCAGCCACCTTCTCCCTACCACAGAGCGCCAGCTCCCAGCATGCCCTAGTTTGGTCCTTCAAGTTTTTCTGTTTATCTCTGCAGTTCCTCTCACAAAACCATAACTTCTTGACTTTCTAATAAAAGAACAACGTTTCTAACCCTGTTCAGCTGTGTAGGTAATCCCAGACAGCTGGATCACTGCATCTGCCTAGATCTGTGTCTACCCTGAAGAAGGAGAAAGCAACGGACACTCACTGAGGACCCAGTTTGCTTGCCCTAGTCAGGCCATGAAATCTATTCTTCCTGCCAACTCAAACATCTCTCGGGGAGGAACCACACATTTATTAATGTGCTTCTACAATAGAGTCTCACCCCATCCTCTCCCCCAGGTTAGAAATCTTGACTAGAGGACATGAGACTATGCCTCAATTGGGAGCTGACTCATTTTACTGTGCATAACTGGGAGTGGGGAATTTGTGCATGATGGAGCATATTGGGTGGCAGTGAAAGGTAGACAAGTCCCACACCAGTTTGAACCAGGCCTTAACACTGAACAGTGTACTAATACACACTTAACACAATTATATCTTTGGACTGAAAGGGACTTCAGTGTCCTTTTCTGTTCCAACACTGACTGATATTTGGGTCTATCTTCCTAAAATCCTACCAACTGATTGAACTGTGAAGGGCCCCATTTGGATTTACAGTTTACAGTTGCTGTGGTTGGTCTGGGAAAAATAAAAGCTGTCTCTATGCCCCAGTTGATGTTTGAGGTGTCCATATAGAAATGTTTTGAGTTTTAGGAAAAAATTAATGTTCACTTGCGTATCTAACACTCAAACGCATTCTTATGTGGTAATGTGAAACATGACAGATAAGGCTGAAGTCCCGTTTGGGCTGTCTTTCCCACCCCCTGAACTTTCTCAGAAGAAACTGTTACCGACGTTTTGGTGCACATCCTTTTAGACCTTTATCTATATGTCTGGGCATGTCAGTATGTATATGTCCTGGACCCATGCTCTGTGTGGCCCACGTCTAGTCAATTTTCAGATGTGACAGTCATTTCCATTCTGGCAGTTGTCATTAAGGGAAGGGAGAGAGAGCAGTGGCTTCACTAGGAAACCAAGAAGATCGCTCTTGGTGGGTCACGTACCAACATGAAAGTTCAGTTTGTATTTTTGACTTAAAATGATGTAAGTCGTTTGGATAGTTCTGTATGGTGGTTCACCACTTTTCCCTAGCCTGCTTCATTAAGGATGGTGCGCAATCACAGAATCTCTCCTGTATTGTCAGGGGTGCAGAGAATTTAGAAGGCATTCTTTGTCGTGGCTGAGGTTTAAAGATGGAGACATGGAGGAGAGTCTTCCTAATACTGGACAAGTGACCACTCTCTGTTTCAAGTCATTTGACAGGGGATGTGATGTCATTGCTCTGCCTGGCTCTTGTGGTCGTTGCAGGGATGAAATGAAATAATAAAGGTGAAATATTGTAGATAATAAGTGATGGTGTGAGGAACAGCTGGAGCACAGTGTTTAAAAATGTGTGCTCTGGAATCACGTTTTTATCTGGAAGGCTTGATTTTACCTCCTCTTGAGATGCAAATGTGTGAAGAGCCAAGGAGAAAGATTCCAGCTCTGGGCAGAAGGGGGCACTCTTGCACTTTCTCTGGATTGTCTTAACCAGGTGGAAGAAGTCCTCCTGTTTAATCCTTGAGTCACCGTGGGGGTGGTGGGTTATAATGTGCCCATTCTTTGGGGCTGGCCATTTCATAACTCTCCAGAATGCAGAGGGTCCAGGCCTGGGCTGATTTTATAAGTGGCTTTTCCAGGATGGATAGGAGCTGACCACAGGGCCCAAGTGGTATACCAAGTGGTATATGAAGAGTCCAGCACAACAAACAGCCATCAGATGGTGCAAACAGCACCAGGGACCAAATTGTCGCCTGATTTCTGCATGATCTATGGGTGCTGGCATGATGCATTGCAGAAGAGATATCCTTCTGCCTTCCATCAGGAATGGAAGAGATGTAGTTGGACTATGGGTTCCAGGAGATAAAGTTTTAAGACCCCAGCTGGCTCAGCAGTGATAGCTAGTCCTAACAATGCCACTGTGTCGTGTGGGTGGGTAGTTATGGGAAAACCATCACCGAGGGATTGGGCCCATTTAGCATCATCTCCCATATTGTCATGAATATCAGAAGCCCTGAAGATAGGGATGAAAAATGGGCAAAACATATTTGGCATCTGGGGTTTCCAGAAAATGCAGCCAGACCTTTCTGTGGAAGAGTACAAGGAATTCAAGGGATCCCAAGCGTTAATAATTTACCAACTTTGGTTAATCGCCCCCCCCCCCACCTTTGTGTGTGTGTGTGTGTGTGTGTGTGTGTGTACACACATAGACGTGTCATATATGTGTTTATATATAATTATATGTAATTATATATATAATTGTTTTTCTGAATTATTTGAGAATAAGTTACAGACATGATGCCTTTTATCCCTAAATACCTCTGTGTATATTTCCTCAAAGACATTCTTTCATATAACCATAGTAAAATCATCAAAACTAGAAAATTAACATTAATACAGAACTATTACCTAATCTAATGATCTTCTTCAGATTGACTGATTATCTCAATGAGCTGCTAAATAGCAAAAGAAAATACTGGTTCTGCTTTGAATTGATTTGTGTCGGTCCAGTGTCCTTTAAGGTGGAACAACTCCTCAGTCACACTCTTTTATGACAGTGACGGTTTAGAAGAATATAGGTCAGATGTTTTGTAGAATCCTCCTCAGTCTGGGCTTCTCTAATGTCCCCTCACGATGAGATTCAGGTTCTGCATTTTCAGCTGGAATGTCATAGAAGTGGTATGTCCTTTTCCGTACATTGTATCAGGAGGCATGGGAAGTCAGTTTCTCCTATTATGGTTGATGTTGCCTCAGATTAAGGTGATGTCTACTAGGTTTCTGGTCTTTAAAGTTACTGGGTTTTTTTCTTTTGTAATTAATAACTGCCTTTTGAGAAGACACTTTATTATGTAAACATTCTGCTACTCTTCACACCTTAAGCTGCTAGTTTTATCACTTGTTGATGAATCTTGCCTGATTATTACTATGATGATAGCTAAATGGTGGCTTTATATTTCCATCATTCTTTCTACATTTGTTACCTTTCTACTGTAAGGAAGAGATTTCCCTTCTGTATTTATTTGCCCAAAAGACTGCTCTCCAATGGTTCACATCCTGAGCCCAAGTAATACAAGATGGTAATCAGGGGCTGAAGTGGGGCTTTGGAGTTTGTAAGGAGAGTTAGCATCCGCTGGTCTCATTTGTTCTTCACAGTTGGCCAGTGTAGAAGTTAATGGGGTCTTTCTATTATAAATGAGGAAACTGAGGCTTCAGAGGGGTTCTTCCGTCATACATGTGTTACACTGTAAGGTCAGGGCTTGGTGAGCTTCCTGAGGGCAGGGAGGTATGTAACTCATATTTAGATCTTCTAGACACCCAGCCCAGTAGTACTGACTTGTTACATGGCTGGGTGAATAAATGAAGGAATGAGCATTCTGTTTGCTCGAGCCCCTCCTCCACCTGCTTGTGATTCATGGAGCTGTTTTCCTCCCCTGTTGCTGCAAAGCCTAATGCCAGGGCAGAGTTCCCTGCCCAAAGGCAGCAAGTTACTGTGCACTGAATTCTAGATCTTTGCTATCGAGTCTGAAAATGGGCCAGAGATGGAGCAACCTGGGCCTCTGCAAGCACAGAGGAGGGGGATGGAGGCATGAATCAAAAGGAAAGAGCACAGAGAGACAAGCCGCCGGGTCCCAAAGATGGGTTTTCCTAATAAAGTTCACCATTGGCTGCAGGTGAGGCCAGGCCACAATCCCGGAGAGAGAGAGAGCAGCAGGCAGACTCATCACCTTGACTCCAATCCATTGCCCAAGGGCCACTAACCAGGCAAGACAAGAGGTTTCCACCTGGGGCCCCTAATCCTATTTCCTTGCTCAGGCCCTTCCCCACAAATGCAGCTCAGTGTAGGGTACCAAGTGAGATAGAATCAGGTCCAAATTTAAAAAACTCTGGAATTAGAACCAAGAACCTGACCCCCCAGAGGAGTGTGGAAGCTGGGCCACCAGATTGCATTAGGAGGAAGGAGTGGCCCATGTAAACGTAATTCCTGTGAGGTTTTTATTTTTAGCACATGGCATTTGTTTATGACTGAGGACTCTACTGTCTCCCTTCTTCTAGAGGAATTAGATCAGTTGAGGGCTTGACAAGCTTGGAGCTTTAATGAGTGAAATGTGTCAAAGTAAGTAACAGGAAGTGGAAGGGGCTGGGGTGAACTGGGGACCATTAACCTGATTCATGCAGAGAGCCACTATTAAGGTCCAGCCATGCTGGGATACAGACTCGGCATTGCCATATATTCATATGTATATAATATGTATTATATAATATATGGTATGTATATTCATATACATATATTCATATGTATATATTCATATACATATATTCATGTATTCACATGTATATATTCATATACATATATTCATATGTATATAATATATTGTATACATATGTATATATGTTATATACATATGAATATCTGGCAATGCCGAGTCTGTATATGTATATATATGTATATATGTGTATATATATATATATTCTATAGAATTGTGAACATTTATTTTTATTGATCTTAAAGGGGAATTAAAAAAAACTATTTGACAGTGTTACATTAGTTTTATGTGTGCAACATAGTGATTTGACAATTTATACCTTATGATATGCTCACCACAAATGTAGTTACTACCTCTCACCATACAATACTATTACAATGCCATTGACCATTTAAAAATATAAATTTCATATATAAATAAAAAAAAATAATAAAATAAAATAAAATAAAAAAAAACAAAAAAACAAAATGGGAATAATAATAGTACTGTATTCATGACATTGTTATGATAACTTAGCTAATATTTGTAAAGCACTTAGAATAGTGCCTATCACACAATAAGCATAATATAAATGTTTGCTAAATAAAATAAAACAAATCACAACAATGAAAAAAAAAATAAAAATATTCATGTTTTGAGGCACCTGTGTGGCTCAGTCCGTTGAGCATTTGGCTTCAACTCAGGTCATGATCTCATGGTTCGTGAGTTCTAGCCCTGCATCAGGCTCGTTGCTGTCTGCTCAGAGCCTGCTTCGGATACCTGTCCCCCTCTTTCTCTGCCCCTTTCTTGCTCACTTGCACCCTTTGTCCCTCAAAAGTAAACGTTTATGAAAACCTTCATGTTTGTTTAAAAAAATTTTTTTCTTTAACATTTATTTATTATTGAGAGACAGAGAGACACAGAGCATGAGCAGGGGAGGGGTAGAGAGAGGGGGAGACACAGAATCTGAAGTAGGCTCCAGGCTCTGAGCTGTCAGCACAGAACCCGCCCGATGTGGGGCTCGAGCTCACAAACTGTGAGATCATGACCTGAGCCAAAGTCGGTTGCTTAACCGATTGAGCCACCCAGGTGCCCCAAACGAGAAACTTAACAGAAGACCGTGGGGGAGGGGAAGAAAAAAAAAGTTAGAGAGAGAGGGAGCCAAACCATAAGAGACTCTTAAAAACTGAGAACAAACTGAGGGTTGATGGGGGGTGGGTGATGGGTATTGAGGAGGGCACCTGTTGGGATGAGCACTGGGTGTTGTATGGAGACCAATTTGACAATAAATTTCATATTAAAAAAAATAAATAAGTAAATAAACTGCAGCTATAAAAAAAATCGAGTTAACCTTAAAAAAAAATAAAGAGAAGCAAGAAATACAAATTTCTTTGTCTGTGCTGAATCTTGCAACTATGTAAGAAATTAGAAAAAGAAAGCCATAATAGTTTAAGCAAAACATACGTGCTAGTTGGATTTAACCTGTAGGCCACAGGGTAATATCAGGACTGGCCAATGTCTAAATGACTTTCTTGATCCATAAAACAGTGGTCACTGATTCTCATTAGGCTGATTGCTTGCACTACCTCTGACTTCACCTTCTTGCTATTGTTTGTTGGAACTTTGGGGTGAGAGTGTCATTATTTCCAAGTGTCTTTTCTCCCCCCTGATTTCATGCCTTCAGAGCAACAAGCAATACTTTCTTCTATAAAAGAGGCTGGTGACCCTGCTGAACATGACCTGATAGGCTTAAAAGACTCCCCCAACCTACCATTTCACTGAAATAATAGTGTGCCCACTATGTCATTATTTCTTTAAAACAGATTGCATTCTATAAAGCATTATAGGTGGCTGGTGCAGAGAGGTGGAGCAGTTTTTGATGGCACCAGGGTCCAGAGTAACTATTTATCTTGCTGTGTTCTGAGGGTATAGACTCTGCTCAGTTAGTGGTCCTTGGAATCTGTCTCTTTGGTCACAAGAAATTTGAGAAAGGGAGAGACGAATGACTCAGAGTAAGGCCATGCCTTTTACAGGAAAATAAACTCAAAATTGTTTTCTCAAATCTCAATGGGTCAGTTGAAGGATTTGAACCATGTTGTTGGCTCATAGGCTATTGGCATTTCCGCCCTCCACCTTCCCTCCACCTTCCCTCCACCTTCCCTCCACCTTCCCTCCACCTTCCCTCCACCATGCCAGTGAGGATGGGATGGGTCTGCAGGTCAATCTGACTTCGCTCAGAAGCTTGTAGAGATCTCCAATGCAGACAGAGGACCTTCCTGTGTTTATTCTCACTCCAGAGTGAGCACGATGGTGGATGGTCTGATTCTGCCACTTCTCTGGTCAGAGCAGCAGTGGCTGCCGTTTTATTGATTATGAAAGCCCGGAGCCTTACAGTGACCTGCAAAGCCCTACCTGCCCTGGTCCTCTATCTCTGCCACATTACCTCTCATTCTTCTCCCCCGGCTCACTCCACTCCTCCCACCTTGACCACTTCTGTTGTCTTCTATACACACTGGGAACACACCTAACCTTAGACCCTTGCTTTTCCTCCAGGTAGTCACATAACTGACACCCTTATCTTATTCAGGATTTGGCTCAGGTGTCATCTCTTCAAGGCCTGTACCCTGTACCTTGTTTAAAATTGCAGCACCCCCTCGCCCTTCCCCTTCTCCCGTTGCTTTGTCCTTGCTCTGCTTTTATTGGTTTCACTTATCACCTTCTCACATACTATACAATTTATTTATTTACTGTTGCTCATTCTGTCTGCCTCCACTAGGAGTCTTCCTTTTGTTTCCTGATATATCCCAAGAACCTGGAATGGTAGGCACTCAATAAATACTTCTTGAGTAAATGAATGGATTCAATTTTCCTGCCCTACTGGTCCATTGGGGTGTTGCAGTGCAGTCAGCAGCGATACTAAAATACAACCGAGAGATTCCCGCCCTCCTTCTCAGGGGTGGGCAACTCATTCACCTTTTGATGAGAAACCACCCTGGGGGAAGGAGGTTATGTAACCCCGAAGCTTTTCCTAATCAGTTGTACCCTAGGAGGGTGAGGAAACCTGACTGGTCGGAAGAGTGTCTCCCACCTAAATTTCTCCAGCTTCCTGTTCTAGGAATGATTAGCCACAGAAGTCAGAGAGAAACCAACGGAAAAACAGTTTCCTCCAATCTCCCTCTGCACCTTGAGCATTGAGGTTTATGAAGATTACGGTAAAGCTTATCCAAGAGGACTGTGACCGCTTCTATGCCATGGCCTCTTCCCCTGACTGGTGGTGATGCAAGGGCCTGGGCGGAGAGGAGGGCACTGGGGTATCCGGAGTGGGGTACCTCAAAGAAAATGCATCTTGAAAAATATGGGCTGCTCTGAAAGATCCAGCCTAGCAGCTTCCTGAAAACGAACACCACATTTTGTTGGTTTCCCATCCCCTAACTCTCCCTTCTTTCCCAGTTCTCTTCCTCTATTCTCGGCAACCCCCACCAGAAGAGAGAACTGTTTCCAGACTAGGTTCTGTTGCAAGTAGATAGTTTGGGGCCTGAGGATCTGAAGGCAGACAGACACTTGGAATCCTGCCCCACTGAGGTTCCTGTGTTCCACATCTGCTTAGGATATCAAACAGCTGTGTTTAGGGCTGCCCACTGGGGTGGAGGCTGGGGAGGATTTCAGATGAATGGAAAGTTTGGTGCTCTTGTTGTGGCTTAGGTGTGGACAAGAGCGAATGCTGTCATATGCTTGCAAGTTGGCTAACGTGCACAGGAACTGAGCAGTTTGTAATTGAGGATTCGCCAGTTAGCGAGCAGAGGAGATGGTTTTGTGACGTTACTGTGTTCTCTTCTTTTGAAATTTTCAGCTAGATCTGGAGTTTAATTTGGAGAGCCAGATCTTTATGTCCCTGGCATGTAATTCAGGAAAAAAACCTCAGGAATTGTCTGTGCATTGCTGTTAATTTCCTAATATTTTTATTATTAGTTGCAATTCTTGTAAGTCTTAGAGTTTTTTTTTTTTTTAAAGAGTCTTATTCTCCATGTTACAATATTTGAAATATATGTGACATTTGGGGTGTTCGTTTTGATTGACTTTTTTTGATTTTTTTAAATATTTATTTTTGAGAGACAGAGAGAGACCAAGCACGAGTGGGGGTAGGGCAGAGAGAGAGAGGGAGACACAGAATCTGAAGCAGGCTCCAGGCTCTGAGCTGTCAGCACAGAGCCCCACACGGTGCTCGAACCCACGAACAGTGAGATCATGACCCAAGCTAAAGTTGGGCACTTAATTGAGCCACCCAGGCGCCAAACCCGTTTCTCTTCTTTTTAAATAAATTTTATAAAAATGTTTATATTTATTTTAGAGAGAGAACGAGAGAGTGTGAGCAGGAGAGGGAGCAGAGATGGGGGGCAGAGGATCTGAAGCAGGCTCTGCACTGACAGCAGAGAGCCTGAAGTGAGGCTCGAACTCACAAATCATGAGATCATGACCTGAGCCGAAGTCAGACACTTAACCGACCGATTGAGCCACCCGGGCACCCCAATACATTTCTATTCTTTAAGAAAAACAAAAGACGGGGTGTCTGGCTGACTCAGTTGGTACAGTGTGCAACTCTTGATCTTGGGGTTGTGAGTTCGAGCCCCACTTCGGGTGTGGAGATTACTTAAGAATTTTTAAAAAAACAAGGGAAAAGAAAGCAACCTTCTTTTGTTCAATAGCACAAGACTATGCCAGGCATTTAGTCAGAGGCAGTATCTCAGACAAGCAGTATTTAAAAATGAATTGAGATATATTTCCTGTGTATGTTTGGTCTTCATCCACAGTTCTCCAAACTCTTGGACTTTTCCTGAGCAATAAGAGCAATGGGGACATCTTTTGTTACAATAGTTGGTCTCTTGTCCTCAGTTCCTGAAATGCATCAGAACTGTAGATGTGAGGGGTGCCTGGGTGGCTCAGTCCGTTAAGCGTCCAACTTTGGCTCAGGTCATGATCTCCAGGTTTGTGAGTTCCAGCCGAGTGGGGCTCTGTGCGGACAGCTCAGAGCCTGGAGCCTGCTTTGGATTCTGTGTCTCCCTCTCTCTCTGCTCCTCCCCAACAGGTGCTCTGTCTGTCTCTCATAAATAAACATTAAAAAATGAAAAGAAAAAAGAACCATAAAAGTGAAATGGGTGTTGTGTTATTCGTAACGTGCCCCTTTCCATCACAACTGGGTTTAGTTTATGTTAATTAGGTGACTTTTGGAAAGTGCTTCAGGATGGGGGTGAACCAGCGGGATCCAATCAGGAAAAGAGGGTTGGAACTTTGAGCCCCACCCCTGATTTCAGTAAGGGGAGGGGTTAGAGGTAGAATAAATCACCAAAGGCCAATGACTTAAAAATCATGCCTGTGTAATGAAGCTTCTGTAAGAAACCCCCAAGGAGGGGTTTTGGAGAGCTCCTGGGCTGGTGAGCTTGTGGAAGTCCCGAGAGAGTGGAGCACCTGGAGAGGGCATGGAGGTTCCACACCCTTTTCCTACACCTTGCCCTGTCCACCTCTTCCATCTGGCTGTTTCTGAGTTACATCCTTTTATAAACAAACTGGTGATCTAGTAAGTCAAATGTTTCTCTCAGTTCTCTAAGCTCCTCTAGCAAATCAGTCGAGCCCAAGGAAGAGGTCCTGGGAACCTCTGATTTACAGCCAGTTGGTCAAGTACAGGTGATAACCTGGGCTTGTGACTGGCATCTGAAGTGAGGGTGGGGGGGCCAGTCTTACAGGACTGAACCCTTAACCTGTGGAATCTGATGTTATCCAGCGGTGGGTAGTGTCAGAATTGAACTAAATGGTACGATATCCAGCCAGTGTCCTGAGAATTGTATCCCCCAAACACACACATAATGGAATTTTGTCCAGGAACCCAAAAGTTGGGGTAAATAACCCTAGAGACTAGAGCGTAGATTAGGCCAGATTTTGGAATGCCACACAATTTGTTGTTAAGTAAATATTTTATTGAACAAACCTTTTATAAAACAACATCAGGAAGGTGCATGAGTCATTAAAGTACAGCTTGATGAATTTTCGATGATAAACACTCCCCAGTACCTAGTACCTAAATCAGGAAACAGCATGTGACCAAGTCTCCAGAGGACCCCTCCTGTTCTTTTCCATCACTACGTCTCTCAAGGGAACCACTACCTTGACTTCTAATGCACTGTTTTCAACTTCACAGTAGAATTCTACAACATATGCTCTTTTGAGTCTGGCTTCTTTTTCTCAACATTATCTTTATGAGAATTAACCATGTGGTTGTGTGTGGCAATACTTAGTTCATCCTCCTTACTGTATATTAATTTATTATATGAATATACAAAGATTTATTTATTCTACTGTTGAAGACCTGAAGTTTCTAATTTTTACAGTGAATAGTCATGGTACAACATTTTTGTTCATTTCCTTTAGGGCATTTACAAACTCATTTTTTTTGTTAATTTTTAAAAGTTTATTTATTTATCTTGAGAGAGAGATAGAGTACAAACAGGGGATGGGCAGGGAGAGACAGGATCCCAAGCAGGCTTTGCTCTGTCAGCAGAGAGCCCAAGGGGGCTTGAACCCACGAACCCTGAGATCATGACCTGAGCCCAAATCCAGAGTCACACGCTTAACTGAGCCACTCAGACACCCCACATGCTTATTCTTGTTTCGCATATACCTAGGGGTGAAAATGCCGCATAAGAGGGTACCTGTGTGTTCACCTTAGGAGATACCACTTAATGGTTTTCTAGTGTTGTAGTCCTGCCAGTAGGGCAGGAATGTTCTGATGGTTCCTCATCCTCACTGATGCTATGTAGTATTGGTCGTATTTTTATTTTAGGCATTCTAGTGGGCATGTAATACTGCCACCTCACATTCCTTTACATTGTCCTGATGACTGATTATTTTCATATGTTTATTAGCCACTTAGATATCCTTTTTTTGTGAAGTACCTGCATAATATTTTATTCTCTCTCTGCCCCCCCTCCCCCCATTTCCTGCCTTTTACTTACTGATTGAGAGAGTTCTTTATATAATCCAGAGTGAATCCTTTGTCAGGCATCTGAATTTCAGATATCTTCCCTGTACTTTCAGTGGTTTCTTTTAATGAAAACATTTGAAATCTTGTCAAATTTTTTCTATATGGTTAGTTGTTCATATGTTTGTCCTGTTTAAGAAATTTCTGTTTACTCAAGATATCAAGATATTCTTCTAGGGTATTTTTTGTTTTCTTCTAGGGTGTTTTGTAGAAGCTCTACTTGTTTATCTTTACAATCTAGATCTATAACCCATCTGAGATTCTTATGTCTATTATAAAATAGGGAGCCGAGATTATCATGACACTGTTTATTAAAAAGATCATGCTTTCTTCACTTAACTGCATTGTCACCTTTGTTAGGAATGAATGACTTCATGTATGGCTCTGTATCTGCATGCTGGTTTTTGTTTCATTTGTCTGTTTGCGTGTATTTCCAATGCTTTAATGACCCAGAGCGCCATAGTACATCTTGATACTTATGTTAGTCCTCTGTTTTCCTCAAGATTGTCTTGGCTCTTCCTGATGTTTTTCGCTTCCTGTTTATTTTATTTTATTTTATTTTATTTTATTTTATTTTATTTTATTTTATTTTATTTTATTTTATTTTATTTATTTTATTTTATTTTATTTTATTTTATTTTATTTTATTTTATTTATTTTATTTTATTGAGAGAGTGCGTGCATGTAGAGAGAGCATGAGCTAGGGAGAGGGGCAGAGGGAGAGAAGAGACGGAGGGAGAGAGAGGGAGGGAAGAGGGCCAGAGGGAGAGGCAGAGAGAAAGAGAAATCTCAAGCAAGCTCCATGCTCAGCACGGAGCCCAACGTGGGTGTCAATCCCACAACCCTGGGATCATGACCTAGGCTGAAATCAAGAGTCAGATGCTTAACTGACTGACCCACCCAGGTGCTCCATTGTTCTTTTAGATTTGAAGATCAAATTATGCTGGCCTTAGGTGCTCCCCATAGGTAGCTCAGTTGGTTAAGTGTCCAACTCTTGATTTCGGCTCAGGTCATGATCTCACGGTTTGTGAGTTCAAGCCCTGCATCTGGCTCAGAGCCTGCTTAGGATTCTCTCTCTCTCTCTACCCCTCTCCCACTTATGCGGTTGTTCTCTCACTCAAAATAAATAAGGTAAAAAAACCCAAAAACCTAACAAATTATGCTGGCCTTATAGAAATCAATTGGGATTTGTTTTCTCATTTTTTTTTTTCCTGGAAGAGTTTTTCTAATGCTGGCGTTATTTCTTCCTTACGTATCCAAAAGAGAATTCAGAAATTATTATTAGGGTCTATATATTTTTCTGCTTTGTTTTTTTGTGGTTTTTTTTCTTTTTTTGTGGAAAGATTTTAAATTCCAAGTTCAGTTTATTCAATACATAAAGTATTCTTCACATGTTCATCATGTGTCTGTTTTAGTAATTTATATTATTTAAAATTAGATCATTTTGGTTAAATTGATAAATTTATTAACACAAAGTTATTGTCTCCTATTTTATTTATATTGTATTGCATTTTAATATCATTAGACACAAAGTAATGTCTATATTTTCTTTCCTTATACTGGTTATTTGCTTTGTCTCTCTCTTGCTATGGATTCTTCACCTTATTAGTCTTTTCAAAGAATCAACTTTTGAATTCATTGATTTCTGTATTCCAAGTTTATATTTATTTCATTAGTTTCTTCTATTATCTTAATTATTTTCTTCCTCCTGCTTTATTTGGATTAATTTGTTCTTTTTAAGATTTAAACTTCTTGAGGTAAATAGATGTTTCAACTTTTCTTCTTTTCTAATATATGTTTTAGTTACATGCCACAAGTTTTTTTAAAAAAGTTTTTTCTCTTAATGCCAGTATAGTTAATACAACGTGTTATATTAGTTTCAGGTGTACTATATGGTGATTCAGCAACTCCGTACATCACCCAGTGCTGATCACAACAAGTGTACTCCTTGGTCCTCATCACGTATTTAACCCATCCTCCCACCCACCTCACTTCTGGTAACCATCTGTTTGTTCTCTATAATTAAGAGTCTGTTTCTTGATTTGTGTCTCTCTCCACCCCCTCTTTGCTTATTTATTTTTTTTGTTGAATTCCACATATGAGTGAAATCGTATGGTATTTGTATTTCTCTTACTGACTTATTTTGCTCAGCATTATACTCTGTAGCTCCATCTGTGTCATTGCAAATGCAAGATCTCATTTTTTATGGCTGAATAATATTCCATTGTTTATATAGACCACATCTTTATCCATTCATCTCTCAATGGACACTTGGACTGCTTCCATAATTTGGCTGTTGTAAATAATGCTGCAGGAAATATAGGAGTGCACATATCCCTTTGAATGAGTGTTTTTGTATTCTTTGGGTAAATACCCAGTAGTGTAATTGCTGAATTTGTAGGGTAGTTTATTTTAACTTTTTGAGGAACTTCCATACTGTTTTCCAGAGTGGCTTTACCAGTTTTCATTCCTGCCAACAGTGCACGAGGATTCCTTTTTCCTCACAGCCTCACTAACACCTTTTGTTTCTTGTGTTTCTGATTTAAGCTATTCTGGCAGATGTGAGGTGTTATCTCATTGTGGTTTTGTTTTGCATTTCCCTGATGGTAATTATCGTTGAACATCTTTTCATGTGTCTATTGGCCATCTGTATGTCTTCTTTGGAGAAATGTCTGTTCATGTATTCTGCCCATTTTTAAATTGGATTGTTTGTTTTTTGGGTGTTGAGTGATATGAGTTCTTTATATATATTGGATACTAACCCTTTATGTGATAATGTGATTTGCAAATATCTTCTCCCATTCTGTAGGTTGCCTTTTAATTTTATCAACTATTTCCCTTGCTGTGCAGAACCTTTTTATTTTAATATAGTCCCAATAGCTTACTTTCGCTTTTATTACTCTTGTCTCAGGAGACGTATCTAGAAAAATACTGCTATAGTGTATGTCAGAGACATAGAAATTATTGCCTGTGTTCTATTCTAGGATTTTTATGGTTTCAGATATCATATTTAGGTCTTTAATCTGTTTTGAATTTATTTTTGTGAATGGCAAAAGAAAGTGGTCCAGTTTTCCTAACACCATTTGTTGTAGACTGTCTTTTTCTCATTGGATAGTCTTTCTTGCTTTGTCAAAGACTAATTGACTCTATAATTGTGGGTTTATTTCTGGGCTTTCTATTCTGTTGATCTATGTGTCTGATTCGTGCTAGTACCATACTGTTTGATTAAATATAACTTGAAGTCCAGAATTATGATACCTTCAACTTTTCTTTTTCAAAATTTTGGCTATTTGGGTTCTTTTGTGGTTCCATACAAATTTTAAGATCTTTTGTTCTAGTTCTGTGAAAAATGCTGTTGGTATTTTGGTAGGGACTGATTAAATCTGTAGATTGCTTTGGGTAGTATAGACATTTTAACACTATTTGTTTTTCCAACCCATGAGGATAAAATGTCTTTTCATATCTTTGTGTTGTCTTCATTCTCTTTCACCAGTGTTTTATAGTTTTCAGAGTACAGGTCTTTTACCTCTTTGGTTAGGTTTATTCCTATGTATCTTACTTACTACTTTTGATGCAATTGTAAATAGGATTGTTTTCTTTTTTTTTTTTTTTTAATTTTTATTTTCAACATTTATTTATTTTTGGGACAGAGAGAGACAGAGCATGAATGGGGGAGGGGCAGAGAGAGAGGGAGACACAGAATCAGAAGCAGGCTCCAGGCTCTGAGCCATCAGCCCAGAGCCTGACGCGGGGCTCATACTCACGGACCGCGAGATCGTGACCTGGCTGAAGTCGGACGCTTAACCAACTGCGCCACCCAGGCGCCCCAATAGGATTGTTTTCTTAATTTCTCTTTCTGTTGCTTCATTATTGGTGTAATAGAAATGTAACAGATTTCTGTACTTTGATCTTGTATCCTGTGACTCTACTGAATTTGTTTATCAGTTCTAGCAGTTTTTTGGTGGAGTCTTCTGGGTTTTCTACATATAATGTCATATCATCTGCAGTAGTGAAATTTTACTTCTTCCTTGCTAATTTGGATGCCTTATGTTTCTTTTTGTTTTCTGATTGCTGTGGCTAGGACTTCCAGCACTATGTTGAATAAAAATGGTGAGAGTGGACATCCTTGTCTTGTTCCCAACCTTAGGGGAAAAGCCTTGGTTGGTTTTTCCCCATAAATGTTGATGTTAGCTGTAAGTTTTTCATATATATGAATGCCACAAGTTTTAAGTGTCAAATTTTCAATATCATTCAGTTAACATATTTTCTAATATTCCTTCTGATTTATCGTTGAATGTATTGTTTAGCAGTTTATTATCCAATTTTCAAACATTTGTGAATGTTCTTGTTGCCTATTAGATATTTTATTAGGTATTTTTAGTTTATTTCTGGTGCCATCATAAAACCCATTTCAAATAATGTCTGTCTTGTGAATTGTGTGGATGCTTGGAAGCTTGCTTTATGTAGGTCTATATGGTCAGTTTGGTAAATGTCCCACATGTGTTTGAAAGTTACATATTTGTCAGCATGTTTTTTCCTCCTTTTGTGGAATTTCAATTACATATATGCCTTACTTTTTCACTATTGTCCATTTGTTTCTCATACTCTTTTTTTTTTTTTGTATTTTTGACTTTTTTTTTTGATCCCTCTGTGCTTCAATCTGGATCTGGTACCTCTTTTAGTTCACTCATCCCTTTATAGCTATATGCAATCCGTTGTGTCTATTTATTGCATTTCTAATTTCAGTTATTTTATTTTTTACTTCAGAATTCCCATTTGATTCTTTCTTAAAGATTCCATTTATCTGACAATGTTCTATATCCTGTCATCTATGTTCTTGAAAACAGTAACACAGTTTTAAATCTAATAAGTGGGTCACTTGTGTATTTGTTTCTATTGTCAGTTTCTTATTCTTAGTAATATTTACTAAGTAATTTTTTTAGTAATTCTGAGTCCAGTTTCTTATTCTTACCAATTATTAAACAAACGTTAGACATTTTACATGAAAAAAAATAGAGGCACTGACTACATCACCATGTTGAATGTGGCTTTTCATTCTTTTTGAGTTGCTTGTCAAAGTTAATGAGTTTAAGATTGTGGCATCATGGCAGGATGATGGCACTTCAGTCAATACTGGAGATGCATTCATGTTATGTCCATGCATTCACTTTCTTTCCCTCGCCACTGCTGCAATCCTGGATTGGACCCTAATTATATCTTATTTAGAGTTCTGGCCAATATTTCCATTTCTGGTCTCTTGACTCATTGCAATCTGGCAATAACCATTTGATTAAGTTTTGCAAAATCCCCTCTTGTCACATCCCTCCTTCAATGACTGAATCCAGAGAACTAAGATCCAACCAGAAAAGCCTACCATGTTTTCTTCTCTAACGGATTTCCAAATGTAAGAGAGGGCAAAGAGACGAACAAAATTGGAAGCTGGACATATGTCCTAACCTCCTAGCTTTGTGTTTCTAGTATAGTTGTGAACGGAACTCTGCCTTGTTTAGTGATAACTGATGTTTTTTCAGAACATCATTCCCTTAAGAACATGTTCTTATCAGGAGTTACCTTTTGGGGAAACAATTCACTCCTTAAATTTGTTACAATGAGCATAATTTATAGCAAAATAAAAATTTTCTATTAAAATGGAGGAATACTTCACAGTCTTTCTTAATTATACAAACAGTGTAGGGCTTAGCATCGCTTGTTACTTGTGTATAATATCTCAATTTAAATACCCTCTCTCTCCAGGTACAGAGAAGAGTCATCACACAGGAAGAAATTGTAATTCAAAGTAATTTTTTTCTTTTAATGAAAGCACATTCCTCTCTTCACCTCTGTGACTATAGATTTGATACTCTATGTAAATGTGTCTTGTAAACTCTAACGTGCTATAAAAATGAATGCTATTTTACTTAATAATTAACATTAATGCTAATAAAATATTGTCCCCTATTAAAATGCAAATGCTCTAGGGAGATGGGACATTAAACCAATTATGCATGACTTGGTGAAAAGTATTTCATCAGCAACATTCCTGTGCAATAAATGAGGTGGTGTGATGGAGTAGAGGAGAGAGAGAAAGAGAGAGAGAGAGAGAGAGAGGCAGATAGGGACGGAAAAGTCAGGCCCAAAAGTTCTTCAGGACAGAACTGCATGGAGGACCTGGGTGACTGGGCAGCAGATTGTTATAATCACCTGGGGGGCCTGTTTTCACCAAGTCATTGAGAAAGGGGGTAGAACTCATGTCCTAAGTTTGACTTTTCGGTGGTGGTTTCTGACGGGCTCTGTTTCCCAGTCAATACCCTGAGAAGGTTGGAATAAGGTTTCCAACCGTGATAGTCTCCGACAGAATCTGTGATGCATGACAAGGAGGTAGTCTTATTAGGGAGTCATCTGATGTAGTGCTGGGATGGTTGGGAAGGCTTTCCAAGTAAGGGCCTGAAAATCTGAGAACGAGTTGTCTAAGTCGAAGGAAGGGAGAGGGAGACCCAGGGGAGCGTTTCTGATAGAGTGAAAGGGAGACCAGCAGAGGGAGAGAGACAGAAAAGAGTACACAAAGGTGAGGAGGAAGGGTAACAGGGACAGGTGATAACACACAATTATGTTTTTGTGTTGAGTATATGATATGACAGTAGGGGCTGGCAGAAAATAAGAGGCAGGACAGGTAAGCAGGAATGAAATCATGCTGGACATCTTGGCTGATGTAAGGTGTTTGGTTTATTAGTCTAAAAGCAGGGGTGAGGGGCGCCTGCGTGGCTCAGTTGGTTGAACGTCCAACTTTGGCTTAGGTCACGGTCTCAAAGTTCCTGAGTTCAAGCCCCACATTGGGCTCTGTGCTGATAGTGCCGAGCCTGCTTCAGATCCTTTGTCTCCTTCTCCTGTGTCCCCACTTCAAAAATAAATAAGCAGTAAAAAAAAAAATAAATAAATAAATAATAAAAGCAGCAGTGAACTTTGATGACTTTTAAGTCGGGGCATTTCAAGGATACTGAAGGGGAATCCGTGAGCCTGTGGAGATCTTTCATATCTTATTATGGAGATGAAATTGTCATTTTTGGTCAAAGTTTAAAATTTTCTCCTTCCTTAAAAAATAAGAGTTAAGAAGTATTAGATGGGGGTCTAAATTTCAAACGGACGCTGTAGATAAAGCTGCTAGCCTGGCACCTGTTCCATAAAAGGCTTTCAAGAAAAGGCAGCTGGGAAGGTGACCACGATGAAGGTCATTCTCTTGCCCATGTGGGACAGCTCGCCTCTCACCCATCAGAAATAGAGGGCAGGCTAGATATTAGAGCCTGCCCTTTTCTCTCACGTTTCCTAGTAGTTCTAATCCGTACATTTCTCTTCCTACTTCTCCTCTCTCTTCCCTCCAGCTGAAGCCCTAACAGGAGTTCCAGGTAAGCCCTGAGAATTTCATGTGGAAGTCATTTTGCCACTGGTATATTATTTAGCTTTCTAGGAATACCTTAACTTGGGAGCTGCGTAAGGTGCTCAGCAGGTGGGACTGGGCATTATTTCCCCTGAGAGACTGCATGATGGAGAGCTGTGAAGTCTGGGAACCTCCAGAAAAGCTATTGGTTCCTATCTCCTATATGCACACAGGAAGCTTCCAGTAGAATTTTGGAGAAAAGACCGTGAAAAGCACCAAAATGAGGTGATAGATGTTTGAGAGGTGTCAAAGGGAAGTGATATTTCTGATGCAAATTTATATGGCTTTTAACTATTTTCAGCATTATTTGCTACTCCCTGTAGCATTTATTTACTTTGTGGGTTTTAAATGACCGATCAATGTGAACTTTATTTGGACTTGTGGTCACAGATTATTTTGAGTGCTAGTGAATTTTTGGGGAGGATTACATTTGAAAGATAGACACAATATGCAAATCCTCAGGTCCTGTGTACAGTAGAAAGAAAGGTAGGAGGCGAGGAGGAAGGAAAGGAAATAACATTTTGTGTACCTACTATCATGCAGGTGTCTAAGCGCTTATATATATTAGCTTGTTTAATTGCCACAGAAATCTGCTAACTTAGACATTTTTGTCCATTCGTTACACATGAAAAAGCTGAGGCTCAGATAGGTTAAGAGACAGCCCAAATTTACACAGACAGGAAGAAATAGAGCTGGAATTTGATCTGATGGAGTAGATATCCATGTTGTTTCCATTGTCAATTTGGGAAGTCATTTGGGTACCATGGATTTCTATACCAAATAGTGAGAAATGGCTGTAGTTATCACCTTTTGGGAGGAGTTAATATTCACTGGTTTTGTATTCCTCCCTTTGAATTTGACTAAGGTCACTGGGACTCTCTGAGTTTCAGTTTTCTCATCTGTGAAAAGATGTGACTGGATGAAATTAGTGACTTAAAATTTTTTTTATTTGTATTTTTTAAAGTTTTTTATTTTTAGAGAGAGAGAGAGAGAAAACGAATGAACGAACTGGGGAGGGGCAGAGAGAGAGGGAGAGAATCCCAAGCAGGCTCCATACTGTCAGCGTGGAGCCAGATATGGGGCTTAATCTCACAAATGTGAGATCATGACCTGAGCCAAAATCAGGAGTCAAACCCTTAACCAACTGAGCCACCTGGCACCCCTAAATTTTTTTTAAATTTCAAATTCCAGCATACTTAACTACAGTGTTATGTGAGTTTCAGGTGTAATACAGGTTCAGCAATTCCATATATCACCCAGTGCTCATTGCCACAAGTGTACTCCTTAATCCCCATCACGTGTCCTCCCCCTCCCCACCAACCTCACCTCTGGTAACCATCTGTTTTGTATAATTGAGAGTCTGTTTCTTGGTTTGTCTCTATTTCTCTTGTTTTTTCCTTTGTTCGATTGTTGTGTTTCTTAAATTCCACATATGAGTGAAATCATGTGGTGTTTGTCTTTCCCTGACTGACTTATTTCACTTAGTGTTATACTCTCTAGCTCCATCCAGGTCATTGCAAATGGAAAGATTTCATTCTTTTTTATGGCTGAATAATATCCCATTGTTTATATAGACCACATCTTCTTTATCCATTCGTCTCTCAATGGATACCTGGGTTGCTTCCATATTTTGGCTGTTGTAAATAATGCTGCAGGAAACATAAAGGTGCATGTATCGCTTTGAATTAGTGTTCTTGTATTCTTTAGGTAAATACCCAGTAGTTCCTATTTTTAACTTTTTGAGGAACCTCCATACTGTTTTCCAGAGTGGCTGCACCAGCTTGCATTCCTACCGATGGTCCAAGAAGGTTCCTTTTTCTCCACATCCTCGCCAGCAGTTATTTCTCGTGTTTTCGATTTTGACAGATGTGAGATGTGAAGTGATATCTCTGTGGTTTCGATTTGCATTTCCCTGATGGCAAGTGATAATGAACATCTTTTTGTGTGTCTGTTGGTCACCTGTATGTCTTTGGAGAAATGTCTGTTCATGTCTGCTGCCCGTTTTTAAATTAGATTATTTGTTTTTTGGGTGTTGAGTTGTATAAGTTCTTTATATATTTTGGATACTAACCCTTTATCAGATAGATATGCCATTTGCAGATCTTTTCTTCCATTCTGTAGGTTGCCTTTTAGTTTTGTTGTCTCCTTGCTGTGCAGAAGCTTTTTATTTTGATGTAGTCCCAATAGTTTATTTTTGCTTTTATTACCCTTGCCCCCAAAGACATGTCTAGAAAAATGTTGCTGCAGCTGGAAAGTAGGGATTTTTAAGTTGTGATATGTAGAGTGCCAGGTCACCTTCCAAGGAACTCAGGCTACTAGGGGAACAGATGTTCACATCGGAGAGGTTGTGGGGGTGGTGGTGAGCTTAATGGCTCCCACCTCAGAAAGAGCTTATCTCCTTCTATCTCCTTTATATATTAGTCCACATTATACTTTTGAAGAAAGGATTTCATGGCCAATGAAGATAAAAAGGGAAGGGGACAAATAGTGAATGCTACCTGGTTTGCATCTTTCGCCCTTGTTATCATCCACGCTCCTGGCAATAAATCTGAATTGACAAGCTTTAGGTCTCAAAGCCTGGAAGCTCTTGAGAGGTTCAAACAGTGAAAGCTTGTGACCATCAGTAGACTCATTTCTGTGAAGAAGGAACATAGCTAGGAGGAGGTAGAATGTACAGGAGGAGAACTGAGTTGTTCACTGGCTCTCAGTCAATTTGCTGAAAATCCATTTGCCAAAAGGCAATTCACCAAAACATCAATTCCCTGTAAACCTGTTAAGTGAAAATAATTTTGCCGAAAAGCTCAACTGGCCTCATTCCCTGAAAACTGTGAAGCAAATATTTTAAACCAGATCTAGGATGGTTTGCTCTGTTTCCTAGCAAGGGTGGATGAGTTTTGCTTAAGGACTATAGCAGAAGCAGGGCTTGGGGAGGGGAGGGACTGGGGCGTAAGGCTGCAAAAATAGCAAAGTTGATAAAATTAAGGTCTCATTTTCAGAATACAAAATGTTGATTGTTTTGAAAGTTCAGAGACAAATGTAAAATGCAAGAGAAACTGACATTCAAATTAGCTGGATTAACGAATCCATATAAAAAGTGTGCAGTGACATTTGGAGGTTTTTTTTTCACTTCTTGGCTATTACAAGTAATGCTGCTATGAACATTCATGAACATTCATTTTTCCTTCTTTAAAAATTTTTCTTGTAGACAACTTGCTTTCATTCCTCTTGGGCAGATACCTAGGATTGGAATTGCTGGGTCATATGGTAAGTTTATATTTAACTTTTTAAGAAACTGTTAACTGTTGATCATTGTGGCTGTAACATTTTACATGTCACCAGCAATGTATGAGGGTTCTCATCTTTCCACGTCCTTGCCAACTCTTGTTTTATCTGACTTCTAGTTTCTAGCCATCCTACTGGGTGTGAAGTACTATGTTATTGTTTTGATTTGCATTTCTTAGTGAATAATGATGTTGAGCATCCTCTTATGTGCTTGTTGGTTGTTCCTGTACCACCTTTGGAGAAATGCCGATTCAATCCTTGGCCCATTTTTCAATTGGGTTGTTTGTCTATTTATTATTGAGTTGTAAGAGTTCTTTATGGTCTCCAGGTACAAGTGCCTCATCAGATATATGATTTGCAAATATTTGCTCCCCTTCTGTGGAAGTCTTCTCACTTTATTGATGGTGTCTTTTGGGTCACAGAAGTTTTCAATGTTAAGTCTGACTTTGCAGTTTTCTCTTTTGTTGCTTGTGCTTTTGTGTCGTATCTAAGAAATCATTGCCTACCCCACAGTCATGAAGATTTTTCTCTTGTGTTTTCTTCTAAGAGCTTTAGAAGAAGAAGAGTTTTAGCTCTTCCATTTTGGTCTTTGATCAACTTTAAGTGAGTATTGGTGTATGGCGTGTAGGTGTCCAAATTCATCTTTTTTGCAGGTGAATAGTCAATTGTCCCAGCAACAATTGTTGAAAACATTTTCTTTCCTGTTTAATTTTCTTGACCACTTTGTAAAAACAGTTGACCATAAATGTAAGGTTTATTTTGGGGCCCTTAGTTTCATTGATTTGTATGTCTGTCCTTAGGTCGGTACCTCACCATCTTGATTAGAGTAGCTTTATAGTAAATTTTCAAGTTGGGAAGTGTAAGTCCTTCAGCTTTGTTCTTAGTTTTCAGTATTGTTTGGCTCTTCCGATTTCTGCAAAAAGAGCTAGCACAGCCTTGTTTTCCTTTCACAAATCCCACTTGGTCCAGGTGTTTAATTCTTTTTCTGTGTGTCTGTATGGTTTGCTGATATTTTGTTGAGAATTTCTTCATTGCTTTTTGGCTAGTTTTTTGTTTTCACTGAACTATTTTCTTTGTGCTCTTAATATTATTCTCACAAGGAAGTGGGCAAAAAACAAATGAAGATTCATTGAAGGTGACCATGTTGGAAGAAACTTTTCTATAATACCCATGTGCTTTGGGACAGGATGGAGGTGGGGGTGAGACTAAGTCATAATGTTTCACATCCACCCTTCTCAACAACCCCTCAGTCCTGGGCTTTCAGATAGCATCCTATAGTGTGTACATGCAGGTGGCCTTTGCCTACAGGAGTTAAGCAGAAGATTTTTCTTTTCCATAAAACTTTGTTTCCATTACTTACTATGGGCTCGGTCTTGCGTGCTAGGTACTTTACACGTGTTATCCAGTAGAATCCTTATTCACCTTGAAACACATGGAGGCCAGATAGCTTGTTCAAGGTTGCTCAGTGTAGAAGCAGCAGGGCAAAGATTCAGGGCTGCTGCATGTAAAACTTGTGCTATTCTCCATGCTATGAAGGGGAACTCTGCCTTCTCTTTCCCTCCCTCCCTCCCTCCCTCCCTCCCTCCCATCACCTCTCCCTCGCTCCCTCCCTCCCTCCTTCTCTCTCCTATTTATTCAAGTCACATTTATTGAGCCCTTACTATAATAGTAAAAATTAATATTATGAGCTAATACTTATTAAGCACTTACTATGGAGCAGAAGATATGTTTTCTCCTTAATGATTATGAGTATATTTAATTCTTATAAATACCCGTGAAGTATATTCTTTCATTGGTTTCATTTTACTGTTGGGAAAATTGATGTATCAAGAGTTTACATAATCTGTCCAAAGTCACAGAGCTACTAAATGATGGAATGGGGAGTTGAATCCAAGTAAGCTCTTCAATGATGCATGCTGCAGTTATAAAGAAAATATAACAAATACACTAGGCTGATAATGGGTGAATGTTTTTAAATGCTGCTTAAGAGACTGAAGAAAATGATCAAAGTGCGCACAAGCTGTCTGAAATAACTGTGCTCAGAGAAGCAGTGGAAGGACTCTTCTAAGAATATGGTAATTGGTCATGATTTTATTTTATTTTTATTTTTGAAAAATGTTTATTTATTTTTGAGAAAGTGCGCAT